>NW_020837949.1:53918306-54116261 GCF_003676395.1 Aethalodelphis obliquidens
GTGTGTGTGTGTGTGTGTGTGTGTGTGTGTGTGTGTGTGTGTGTGTGTGTGTGTGTGTGTGTGTGTGTGTGTGTGTGTGTGTATTCAGTTGTTTGGGACTTCAGATAAATGTTCTAATGGGAGTATGGTGGTAATATGTGAAGGAATTGAAAGTAATTGCTTTTTACAGAAAGAGGGAAAAAGTTATTTAAATTTCTCCAGTCAAGAACTTTGATTATAGAAAGCCACAGGTGGGGAACATAAAAAGCCAATGCTGAACTGGGTTATTCACTGAGGAGAATTCATAGTAACCACATTAATAAAGATTTAGATGAGCCTCTTCACTGTTGTATGTGAATAACTATTGCAGAGAAGCTTTTATTTTATAAGTATTCATTATCATAGAAATTTACTGTTCTTAGTCTTGAAAAAGTTGTCCATAAACACTTTTGGAAAATGCCATTGTAATTTAAATACCTATTGGAATTAATTTTAAAAACAATTTTGCTTTGCAGAATCCTAGAGCTGTAGCCCTTTGTATTTCTTCTAACATATCTACTGTATTATATGAATTTACACAAATCATTTAATCTCTGTGTCAGAATATAACTCCTTGAGGGCAAGGGCAGTATTTCATCACTATACCATTGACATCGCTATGTGTAGTGCCTGTCCCTAGTCTCCTCTGACTTTTCTTCCTGTCCACTGACATTTTCAAGAGTCAGCTTTCATAACCCCTCTGATGAAGGTGTGGGACATGGTATCTGCCATCAAAAAACTTAAAATCCGGTTGCTGAGAGAATAGTCACCAGAAATAGATAATGAACAAGGGAGGTAATTAATAACTTAGAGTAATTGCTATTTCAAAACCTTGATTTCATTTTCATTCCTTCTTCAGCCACAGATAAATTCTCAATGATGTAGGCAAGGACTTTCAAGAGATATGACAACATATAGTAACTCTACTATTACTATTTCCTTTGCACACTTACTGTCTCTTTCCCTGTATTTTTGTTCTCAGTGTTATTCATTTTTCTGGTGAGGGGATCTTGTACCAATTCCTGATATTCATTTGTCAAAATGCTAATTTTTTTTTTTTTCGAATCTCATCTTCAATGCCACCTTCAAACACATTTTCCTGATCTCCCTTAAGCAACTGTTATGTCTTCCTTTTTTCAGATCACTTTCCTTTCCGCTCTCTCTTGGTACTTATCTTAAGGTGGAAATGGTGTTTTATTGGATAGAGTACAGAATCTTGGCTCTATCATCGTTTGTGATATCTGGAGCACATATTAAACTCTCTCTGTCTCAGCTTCCTCATCTTTAAAATAGGGATAAAAATAATTGCTTGTTTACATAGCTGTGGTGATACGATGAGATAACATATGTAAAGTACTTATAACAGTGCCTAACACATAATGAATACTCAGTAAATAATGACTGTTCTGGCAACAGCTTACAGTTCCTGGCATATAGTAGGGTGTATGTTTTGATTTGAATAATAATGATAAAATTGAGTAAATGATGAGTTCATTTTGCTCTGATTCCAGTAAGAGCAAAGGGAGTTAGAAAAAGATCAGGGTAGGGTGGATTTGATTGAATAAGCATTTATTGCATTTTGCTTTGTGCCAGGCACTGGGGATACAACGTGAACAAGACAGACAACATCAGGGAAAAGGGGAGATGTTGGTCAAAGGGTACGAACTTCCAGTTAAAAGAGAATAAGTTCTGAGGATCTCATGTACAGTATGGTGATTATAGCTAGTAAGACCATATTATATACTGGAAAGTTACTAAGAGAGTAGATCTGCAATGTTCTTACCCCTCCGCCAAAAAAAAAAAAGAAATGATAATTATGTGAGGTGATGGATGTATTAGCTAAAGCTATGGTAATCATCATTTTGCAATATGTAAGTGTATCAAATCAACACATTGTATACCTTAAACTTACACTATGTTATATGTCAATTATATCTCAATAATGGGAAAAAAAAGACAATGATCCCAGTATAAATACAAAAGAAGTGAGGAGCAAAGGAAAATAATTTAAAAATTGTGACACTGCTGGAAAGAAACAAAAGGACTGAAATTGGGGGAAAGGAAGGTGGGGAACGTACTTGAGATAAATAACAAAGGCATCGAGGGAGTGGAGTTTGAGCAAAGACCCAAATATGATGAGGAGTCAGCCAGCAGCAGAGTGAGGCGAAGGAAATACCAGGTGGAGGCTCTAAGGCGAGCCAGAGCTTGGGGTGTTGGAGAAACTGAAGTTCAGTGTGGCTGGAGTGAGCAAGGGTTGAGCTGGATACATAGGCAGGGGTCAGACTATGGAGGGATTTATATGCCACTAAAAGCAGTGTGGGTTGCATTAGACTTGACTGAGAGGGTTGGATTTTCAGCTGGGTTTAAGACTGTAAAATGTAGAGAAATATTTGGGAGTAGGCATCTGAGGTGGAAGAGCAAAGCCATGGGGTTGTGAGGGAGAATGGTGTCGGAGGAGACAAGTAGTCTGTGAAGTGGAGGAGTTGCATGGGGGCATATGAGAAACTTTTCTCTTTTGGAGGCTATCATTCTACAGAACAGCTGCTGCCTTACAGTAATGGACTTTGACAGATTTTTCTCACAGCAGACGAAAAGTTAAGCTGATGTGGTGACCTTTTGGAATAGATGGTTTCTTTTCTGCCAGGTTGAACCTTTTCTGGGAATATTTGTGCTGAGTAAGCTCTTTGACCTTAGTACAGGGTGGGTAAATGCTATCCTTCACGAGCATTCAACTCTTTTCCTTTCATGTCAGCAGAAGGAAATAAATCATTTATGTTGGCTCGAGTAATTGTAGCAGCTTTTCATTTCCAATTTACCCCAGTGTGTGTGACTAATTTGAGTTGATAATCACGGTTACCCACTCACAGCTTTTCAAGGGAAGGACCATGAGTCAGAGAACATTACGTTTCTATAAAGATTGGTGTAATGGCCTTGAACTTAAGCTTTCTAGTCTAAACGTGAAACCTGAGAGTTAACGCTGTATTACATTTCCAGTAATGACTGTGTCCTTTTTCTTTCAGATTTCCTTCAGGATTTTAATAATCCTTACAGTCTCTTTGAGAATGACTGAACTTCCAAATTCCCTTAAGTTAAAATTTTAAATTCTATTGAACATTTTTGTAGAGTATTTCATTACTTTTACATTGTGACTTGTGCAATAATTTGTGATTATAAGGGTTAAAAAGCTCTTGAAACAAGATTTTATGGTTAGTTTAAAAGATTTTTTTAAAACTTTTGAATAATCTCCTTCCTAGCTAGCTTTACAATCTTAATATTCTTCCCTTTGAACATAAAGCGGTATAAAAATAGAATGTGCAAGCACCTGACATATAAATTTATATATGGCAGAAGGATTAGAGGCTACACCCCATGATTATGTCTGACGTTGCTGTTTTCTCATCAGTATGACCAGACGATAAATAAATACTCTTATCTGTTTACATTTATTATTAAAAAAATGCACCACTATTCAGAATTTTCCGTACAATAGTAAATTTTAGGTAATGATCGATATTATTAGAATCTGTGTTGATGAATATATATCAATGATAATATATTTTTAATGCTATAGATAGTTTCAAATAAAAGAGGTAATGACTATTAACAATGTAAGAAAAATACTAGAGGGTTTTTTAATACAGCCAAATTATGCCAGGCTTGTTTCAATACCAAATAATTTCTTCATTAAAATTCAGTAATGATCTGATATATTCATTAATAAGTATGTTTCAGCAGTTTTTTTTTTTTTTAACCTCTCCCTGTTGGGCAAAATTTGGAAAAAGAAGGCATAAACTTATATTTGATATTTTTGTTACTTTTAGTACTTTAATATAAAACTAATATGGCTTCAGTTAAACTGGGGGTGGGAGATGTGATACCAAAAATTGTGAAGAAAATAATCGATTATCACAATGGGGGGAATAAAACTTGGTTCTATATATATTTAGAAGTGTTCTCCCATGCTTGACCTAGAGGGGTGGGATAGGGAGGGTGGGAGGGAGATGCAAGAGGTAGGGGATATGGGGATATACGTGTACATATAGCTGATTCACTTTGTTATACAGCCGAAACTAACACAACATTGGAAAGCGATTATACTCCAATAAAGATGTAAAATGAAAAAAAATTGCCAAGAAAGACACATGAAAAAAAAAAAGCAAAAAAGAAGTGTTCTCCCATGCTTTCAAGGCTGGAATAACTTGAGCTAGGAAAAACCAAATTTGTTTAAGTTGAGATGGCTGTAACTCCAGCAAGACAGACCTTACACTTGATCAAAGATTGATTTCTATGCTAGGCAGAAAATTTGACTTTGATTAGAGAACTGAAACAGCAATGCAGAAATAAGTAATCTCTTTTGTTCCACCAAAATCTGAGAACGTCCTGTCTTTTTTCCCATGAAGTAATAAGCTTAAGCTTGTTCCTGTCTGTCTCTTTCTTTGCACTTTAGCTTGTTTCCCGGTGTTTGTCCTCACTTTATTCCCTTCAACCCAGCTTTACCGAGGTATAATTGACAAATAAAATTACATATGTAGGGAATTCCCTGGCGGTCCAGTGGTTAGGACTCTGTGTTTTCACTGCTGAGGGCCCAGGTTCAATCTCTTTTTGGGGAACTAAAGTCCCACAAGCTGGGTGGGGTGGCCAAAAAAAAAAAAATTGTATAAAAGAGTACAGCATGATGATTGATATGCATATATATTGTGAAATGATTACCATAATCAAGTTAATTCATACATCCATCACCTTACATAGTGACGTGTGTATGTGCGTGTGTGTGTGTGTGTGTGTGATGGGAATGCTTAAGACTACTCTTCTAGCAAATTTCAAGTTAAAATACAGTATTATTAAATAGTCACCATACTGTACGTTATATCCACAGAATTTATTCATCTTATGACTGAAGGGTTGTATCCTTTGATGAGATCTCCCCCCACCCCTAGCCTCTGGTAACCACCATTCTACTCTCTGTTTCTATGAGTTTGACTTTTTTTTTAAGATTCAGCATATAAGAGAGATAATACAAGACAGTATTTGTCTTTGTCTGGCTTATTTTATGTAGCATAATATCTTCCAGGTTCATCCATGTTATCACAGATTGCAGGATTTCCTTCTTTCTCATGACTGAATAATATTCCATTGTTATATGTACATATCACATAACATATACACATATAACATATATTGAGTATTTATAAAATTACACTTGCCAGATTTAAATATATCTTTTTCATTAGAGGGATTCATATCTCAATAGCATGCTAAGTTTCAGAATGTTAAAAATATATTCATTTTTTGTTAATACATATGGGCATTTTCACAAATCTTTTAAAATCTCATTCATTCATATTTTGGGGAGAGTTTCTTTTTTTTCTCCTTTCACAAATATAAATTCTAATTTGCTTCTTTGTTCAAAACAATTCAGTATAGGCTGTGTTGTCTTCTATATGTCATGTCACCGCTACTAAATTGTGAAAAACAAATCATGTTTTTTTTTTTTTTTTCGGTACGTGGGCCTCTCACTGCTGTGGCCTCTCCCGTTGCGCAGCACAGGTTCCAGACACGCAGGCTCAGTGGCCATGGTTCACGGGCCCAGCCGCTCGGCGGCATGTGGGATCTTCCCAGACCGGGGCACGAACCCGTGTCAGCTGCATCGGCAGGCGGACTCTCAACCACTGCGCCACCAGGGAAGCCCCATGTTTTAGTTATGTAACCTGAGTATGGCTTTTGATTTTCAATCATCCAAAAGAGGGCTTTTAATCCCAACATTTCAATATTGCCCAAGTTGAGAAACTCTAAATTACATCAACCCTAGTAACATTATTCTTTCCTTAACTTGTCATTTAGTCTCTTTCCCCTCAGCCTCCTCAAATCACCCTACTCTCTTCTTTCTATGCTCTAGCCACATTGAACCTCACTTAATTTCTTCTGTCAGTCAAGTTGTCTTTTGCTCTCATCTTCCACACATTTACTTCCCTCTGATCAGAATATCCTTTCCCCTTCCTCACTCCCCAACACCATGGAGTTTTACTTCTACTTATTCCTTAGTTCTCAGTTATTTCCTCCAGGAAGGTTTTCTGATCCTCCTTAGACTAAGAGAGGTACTTTTGTAGTATTTCCCCCCAATACCCACACTGCTTATATCATAGCATTTATCAGTTTATTAAAATAACAAGTTAATCTCTATAAGGTTTATAACCAATCCTGTTTGCTCAATGTTGTATCTTCAAGACCTGGGCCTTTGCAATTTATACAGTAGTTTTTTGTTTGTTGTTTGTTTATTTGTTTGTTTGTTTTTAAGTTATAGAATGAGCACAAGAATAACTGAATGAATCAGCCTACATTTTTTTTTTCTTTATCTGTAACATTTAGGAAATGTAGCACTTAAGAAATGTAAGTTAATGTTTTGTGTGTGTACACTTAAGATATCTCTGTGAAACAAAAATAAACAATTAAAATATTTTTAATCTAGTTTTAAAAAAAGAGGGCTTTTATAAATAAATACCAAAGGAAATAATAAAATATTAAGCCATATTTAATTTATTTTATTTTAATTTTAATAGAATGTTTCAATTAATTTCTTCATTACTGGTCCTAATTAATTCATTTTAGAATTTGCCATAATTCTGTATTTACAAAAATTATTTACTGGGCTTCCCTGGTGGCGCAGTGGTTGAGGGTCCGCCTGCCGAGGCAGGGGACACGGGTTCGTGCCCCGGTCCGGAAAGATCCCACATGCCGCGGAGCGGCTAGGCCCGTGAGCCATGGCCGCTGAGCCTGCGCGTCCGGAGCCTGTGCTCCGCAACGGGAGAGGCCACAACAGTGAGAAGCCCGCGTACCGCAAAAAAAAAAAAAAAAATTTACTGACTATTTTTTTAAACTTTTTTATCAATCACTTATTTTATATAGTCAGATTGAATAATTATCAATATATCATAATTCCAAAATGAACAATACTATATTTATAGGATTAATGATTTTGGAGTTGTTTGGTGTTAAGTGAAATTATGAATAACTTTGTTCTCTGTGCTCTGACATTTTCCTTTCATCACCTATCAGGAAATCTAAAAAAGTAAAGTGCAACTCAGCTGGCTGTCTTTGAAGAAGAATAATTTGAAATGAGAGTAAGTTGATAGTGTAGTAATGGTCTGGTGATAGCTTTCCCAGGACACATCTTATGCAAAAATGATGGAGGTCTGCCCATCACTGCACACAGAATGCTGACATTCTTGACTTTAATAGGAAAGCATTTATCTTTTGCACCTGCTCCAGTATATGAATAGCTGTCATGTACTCCAACAAAAAAGAGGAGAGCTGTCACTGTGATTTAAGAAATATACATTGGTGTAAGAAAAAGCAAAATGTTTTGAGCACTTAGAATTTATTTTTCTTGCTCTATTATGCCTGGTTTCTACAGTGAATTATTTAAGTTATACTTAATAGTATTAGAATTTTCCTACTGAGTCCATCAGTATGACTTCATCATTATAGAAAGCACTTTGAATTATTAAAGAGACCCTGCGTGTGTGCTTCAGGAATAAAAGGTTGTGCATTTATGATTACTGGATTTTCAGTAGTATGTAACAAAATGAAACACCTAGATAAAGTGTAAATGCAGTTTTTACAAGCATATCAGTAAGACAAAATTTAAGGTTTATAAAGTTAAAACTTATTCTTAAAAATTCACTGATTCAAATAAAACAAGTAAAATAATGGAGTAAAATGCATATTGAAATTGATTATTGGAAAAACAGAAGGTTTTCTTAAAGGTTTTTAGATTCCTGACAAGTTGACAATGGAACCAGAGCCTTTAAATGTGTTAAAGTATTGAAATGTTACTGCTTTTCCGCACATTTTTATTTCTAAATATTACTGCTTTACTGGGTGAAATTATGAAAGAAGCCTGTCAGATCTTTTTTACATTTATGTTTTCCCAGCAGGTGTTTCCTCCCATGGCATTTTACATGCTGATTTTTCTTCTCTTGCTGTCTTTCAATTTTAACTTTCCTTCTAAAACTACACAAGAGATTTCAAGATTATGTACACACACACACACACGTGGTTTGTGTGTATACATATATAAAGTACAGCTATAATTTAATCTGACTCATCTTTTAACAAACACTAAACCAAAATTAATTTTCTCCCTTGAGAATATTCACCATTTGAAGTTATTCACTTATTTCACTCCTGCTGATATTACTTAAAATATCTTTGGACCTATTCCTTTGAAATGTCTTTAAAAACCTGCAGAACATATAAAATACATCTTCATTTTTTATGGATGGTTGAGAGATGGCAGACAGGCATTCAGAGCCATATGTGATGAGAACAGGTAACTGATTGTTTCAGATAATCCATTTTTGGTCCAAGTCAGGGATATGCTATAAAGAACTTGTTGTGTGTTTGGGAGAGAAAAAATGAAAAGGCAGGGAGGAAAAGGAGGGGCCCAAATTGATTATGATAGGATAGCAATTTGAAAAGAAAAATTCAAAAAGATTTTAGCAGTTGTTGAAAAACTCTTTGAATTTTCCATGGTGACTGTTTTGAAAGAATGCAAACATTTGAAAGTACTGGCAGCCCCTGAAGCACTGAGGTTTTATATGATTTTCATTTGTACTTCTGAGCTCATATCCATTTTGGGATTTAAAGTAAACACCATATAACTCAAAACTGAATCTGATTAATTCTTCCTAAGGCTCTTTCACTCATCTGGCATCAGTCTGGACAAAAGCCTTATTCTCCACCTTGTACCATCCTGTTTGGTTCTTACTGGGAAGGCAGCTTTGTGGTTTTTTTAAAAAAATTAATTATTTATTTTTTTAGGCTGCACTGCTCGGCTTGCGGGATCTTAGTTCCCCGACCAGGGATCAAACCCCGGGCCCATGGCAATGAAAGCCTGAGTCCTAACCACTGGACCACTAGGGAATTCCCACATCTTAGATTTGTTGAGTTTCTGAAAACTCTTGAGTTGTATAGATAATGCTGAATCAAGATGGCTTCAGGAAATGTCAGCTTTGAACAGAGGAAGCAAAGTAAATTTAGAAAAGAGGAAAGGAGCCTGGATTCAGAGAGAGTCTTTATTCTAACCAGAACTTTGGGTGGTTTTCACCTTAGGAAGATACGATCTGGAGAGGGATCAAAAATGAGCAATTTAATACAAGCTGCTAACTGAAATTTCATACTAATTATCGAAGTTTCTCTATGTCTTACCTCATGAGATTGAGTGGTATGCTTGGAAGAGGAGACCAAGTCTTAGATTTAGGAAACCTAGTCCTAATTTCAGTTCTGACCCTAAAGTATTTGTGATCGTGACGAATTAAAGAAAATGGTGTTTTTGTCATTTTCTAAATTGATCTTTTGAGTTAGATAAGGAATTTAAACAAGCCAGCCACAGCAAAATGAATTGTCCAAGATCATAATGGGTTTAAGACATAGAGGTAGGCTTGGAAGGATACAACTTTTGTCTCATAAAAAAGCTGCTTCTCTGTGAGATAATAGCTCAGAAATTTTCTTTCAATTTGTCTAAAATCATACAAGAAAGAGGTTACTGTGCTAGAAAAGACATCCCTGTCAGTGAAACTGAACAATTCTGGAGGAAAATGCTTTTTCAACTGTACCACAGTAAACCAGAAAAACCCATGCTTGGTTTTAAAGTTAAGTATGCTTTTTATTATCCTTTTAGTTGGTTCAAACACTTCCACTGATTTCCAGCTCAAATGTTTACTTTGTTCATCACGGTGAAAATCCCAAGTCACATAAGATTATACTAAAGGCAGTCTTCTAGTCATCTGGAAATCAAATACTAAAACCTTAGGGAAACAGGTTCCATTTTTAAGAATAATTTTGTGTCCAATGTTTAATCCTAACAACATTTGAGACCCTACTCTGTACAGAGCATTATAGGTTATTCAGAATAATCGCAATAACAACACTTCATATAAAAATATGACACAATACCCCTGGACATCTTTTACTGTAGATACAGATTCTAGCTAATAGGATGTTTTCATGTTCTCTTGGATAAACTTCATGCTCTATCCCGCAGACAGAGGTTGTTTCATTTGAAAAGATAATTACAATAGAAAAAAATCAGTGGAATATATATAAACATTAGCAATTGCCAATATTTTTTTCTAATTTTATGTATTTTTAGCCAATAATAAAGATATTTTGTTGCATATAACTCCCTTTTTTTAAATTCTGAAATCTTATTGACTTGATTTTTCTTACTTGAAAATTCTTCCAAGATTTTCATAAAAAAAAAAAACACAACAAATAAGGACTGTGGCTAGTCTCAGTCTTTTCACAACTGGAATTTTTTTTTTCCTAATCTTGTATCAACTTTTATGTTGAGAAATGAGAGTTAAATCAAATTTTTTAAAACAGATACTACTATATATTATAAAATAGATAAACAGCAAGGGTATACTGTATAGCACTGGAAACTATATTCAGGATCTTATGATAACCTATAATGGAAAAGAATCTGAAAAAGAATAGATATGTATAACTGAATCACTTTGCTGTACACCTGAAACTAACACAACATTGTAAAACAACTATACCTCAATTAGAAAAAAAAAAACTAGAAGGGGAAAAATGATTTTTTTTAAAAAGCCAGTATTTGTTTTGTTTTTTAAAAGAAGAGGGCAGAAAAACAAAGCATCCATAATTCAAAATGCATAATCAAGGGCTTCCCTGGTGGCGCAGTGGTTGAGAGTCCGCCTGCCGATGCAGGGGACACGGGTTTGTGCCCCGGTCCAGAAAGATCCCACATGCCGTGGAGCGGCTAGGCTCGTGAGCCATGGCTGCTGAGCCTGCGCGTCCGGAGCCTGTGCTCCGCAAAGGGAGAGGCCACAACAGTGAGAGGCCCGCGTACCGCAAAAAGAAAAAATGCATAATCAAGTGTCTTTCATTCTTTCCCAATTGTCTCAAAGATGACTGGCAAACTTTCTCCAAAAGAGCCCTCAGCATTCTATAATATTACACTTTCTGATTTGTTGCACTAAGGGAAAAAGAAAGGCTAGAATTGTTTTAGGAGGAGGAACCATTTACAATGTTCTATGAAAGTGAGCCACTTTAAGTACAGTGTTATGAGATAGTTACTGTATTGTACTATTTCATATATACTATGTATACTACTTGATACATGCTGTATGTGTGTGTATGTGTAGGAAACTTTTGTATACTCTTTAATTTCTTTCATCAGTGTCTTATAGTTTTCTGCCTACAGGTCTTTTGTCTCCTTAGGTAGGTTTATTCCTAGGTATTGTATTCTTTTTGTTGCAGTGGTAAATGGGAGTGTTTCCTTAATTTCTCTTTCAGATTTTTCATCATTAGTGTATAGGAATGCAAGAGATTTCTGTACATTAATTTTGTATCCTGCTACTTTACCAAATTCAGTGATTAGCTCTAGTAGTTTTCTGGTAGCATCTTTAAGATTCTCTATGTATAGTATCATGTCATCTGCAAAGAGTGACAGCTTTACTTCTTCTTTTCCGATTTGGATTCCTTTTATTTCTTTTTCTTCTCTGATTGCTGTGGCTAAAACTTCCAAAACTATGTTGAATAATAGTGGTGAGAGTGGGCAACCTTGTCTTGTTCCTGATCTTAGAGGAAATGCTTTCAGTTTTTCACCATTGAGAATAATATTAGCGTTGGGTTTGTCATATATGACCTTTATTATGTTGAGGTAGGTTCCCTCTATGCCTACTTCAGGAGAGTTTTTATCATAAATGGGTGTTGAATTTTGTTGAAAGCTTTTTCTGCATCTATTGAGATTATCATATTGTTTTTATCCTTCAATTTGTTAATATGGTGTATCACACTGACTGATTTGCATATATTGAAGAATCCTTGCATCCCTGGGATTAATTCCACTTGATCATGGTGTATGATCCTTTTTATGTGTTGTTGGATTCTGTTTGCTCATATTTTGTTGAGGATTTTTGCATCTATGTTCATCAGTGATATTGGCCTGTAGTTTCCTTTTTTTGTGACATCTTTGTCTGCTTTTGGTATCAGGGTGACGGTGGCCTCATAGAATGAGTTTGGGAGTGTTCCTCCCTCTGCTATATTTTGGAAGAGTTTGAGAAGGATAAGGGTTAGCTCTTCTCTAAATGTTTGATAAAATTTGCCTGTGAAGCTATCTGGTCCTGGACTTTTGTTTGTTGGAAGATTTTTAATCACAGTTTCAATTTCAGTGCTTGTGATTGGTCTGTTTATATTTTCTGTTTCTTCCTGGTTCAGTCTTGGAAGATTGTGCTTTTCTAAGAATTTGTCCATTTCCTCCAGGTTGTCCATTTTATTGGCATATAGTCACTTGTAGTAATTTCTCATGAACCTTTGTATTTCTGTGTGTCAGTTGTTACTTCTCCTTTTTCATTTCTAATTCTGTTGATTTCAGTCTTCTCCCTTTTTTTCTTGATGTGTCTGGCTAATGGTTTATCAATTTTGTTTACCTTCTCAAAGAACCAGCTTTTGGTTTTATTATCTTTGCTATTGTTTCCTTCATTTCTTTTTCATTTATTTCTTTTATTTAAACATCTTTATTGGAGTATAATTGCTTCTTAATGTTGTGTTAGTTTCTGCTGTATAACAAAGTGAATCAGCTGTATGTATACATATATCCCCATATCCCCTCCATCTTGTGTCTGCTTCCCACCCTCCCTATTCAACCCCTATAGGCCGTCACAAAGCACCGAGCTTATATCCCTGTGCTATGCAGCTGCTTCCCACTAGCTATCTATTTTACATTGGTAGTGTATATATGTCAATGCTACTCTCTCACTTTGTCCCAGCTAACCCTCTTCCCTCCCCATGTCCTCAAGTTTCATTTATTTCTGATCTGATCTTTATGAGTTTTTTCCTTCTGCTAACTTTGGGGTCTTTTTGTTCTTCTTTCTCTAATTGCTTTAGGTATAAGGTTAGGTTGTTTATTTGAGATTTTTCTTGTTTCTTGAGGTAGGATTGTATTGCTATAAACTTCCCTCTTAGAACTTCTTTTGCTGCATCCCATAGGTTTTGGGTCATCATGTTTTCATTGTCATTTGTTTCTAGGTATTTTTTGATTTTCTCTTTGATTTCTTCAGTGACCTCTTGGTTATTTAGTAGCATAGCCTCCATGTGTTTGTATTTCTTACAGTTTTTTTTCCTGTAATTGATATCTAGTCTCATAGCATTGTGGTTGGAAAAGATACTTGATACAATTTCAGTTTTCTTAAATTTACCAACGCTTGATTTGTGACCCAAGATATGATCTATCCTGGAGAATGTTTCATGAGCACTTGAGAAGAAAGTGTATCTGTTGTTTTTGGATAGAATGTCCTATAAATATCAATTAAGTCCATCTTGTTTAATATGTCATTTAAAGCTTGTGTTTCCTTATTTATTTTCATTGTGGTTGGTCTGTCCATTGGTGAAAGTGGGGTGTTAAAGTCTCCTACTATGATTGTGTTACTGTCAATTTCCCCTTTTATGGCTGTTAGCATTAGCCTTATATATTGAGGTGCTCATATGTTGGGTGCATAAATATTTAAAATTGTTATATCTTCTTGGATCGATCCCTTGATCATTATGTAGTGTCCTTCTTTGTCTCTTGTAATAGTCTTTATTTTAAGTCTATTTTGTCTGACGTGAACATTGCTACTCCAGCTCTCTTTTGATTTCCATTTGCATGGAATATCTTTTTCCATCCCCTCACTTTCAGTCTGTATGTGTCCCTAGATCTGAAGTGGGTCTCTTGTAGACAGCGTATATACGGGTCTTGTTTTTGTATCCATTCAGCCAGGCTATGTCTTTTGGTTGGAGCATTTAATCTATTTACATTTAAGGTAATTATCGATATGTATGTTTCTATTACCATTTTCTTAATTGTTTTGGGTTTGTTTTTGTAGGTCTTTTCCTTCTCTTGTGTTTCCTGCCTAGAGAAGTTCCTTTAGCATTTGCTGTAAAGATGGTTTGGTGATGTTGAATTCTCTTAACTTTTGCTTGTCTGTAAAGGTTTTAATTTGTCAAATCTGAATGAGATCCTTGCTGGATAGAGTAATCTTGGTTGTAGGTTTTTACCTTTTATCACTTTAAATATGTCCTGCCACTCCCTTCTGGCTTGCAGAGTTGCTGCCGAAAGATCAGCTGTTAACCTTATGGGGATTCCCTTGTATGGTATTTATTGCTTTTCCCTTGCTGCTTTTAATATTTTTTCTTTGTGTTTAATTTTTGATAGTTTGATTAATATGTGTCTTGGTGTGTTTCTCCTTGGATTTATCCTGTATGGTACTCTCTGTGCTTCCTGGACTTGATTGACTATTTCCTTTCCCATGTTAGGGAAGTTTTCGACTATAATGTCTTCAAATATTTTCTCAGACACTTTCCTTTTTTTTAGATATTACATGTTTTTTTTAATTTTTATTTTTTTGCGGTACGCGGGCCTCTCATTGCCGTGGCCTCTCCTGTTGCGGAGCACAGGTTCCGGATGCGCAGGCCCAGCGGCCATGGCTCATGGGCCCAGCCGCTCCATGTCACGTGGGATCCTCCCGGACCAGGGCACGAACCCGTGCTCCCTGCATCGGCAGGCAAACTCTCAACCACTGCACCACCAGGGAAGCCCCAAACTCTGTATTCTTGAAAGCATCAATTCTTCATCATCAGATTCTTCAGTAAGGACAGTCTAAACATGTGGGAAGGAAATACTCCTACTTTGAAAACTGGTTCTTCTGTTTGTGTCAACATTTAAGATGTATATATGTGTACAAAGAGCTTTGTTTCTCATTCCCCATCTCCAATGGCCTGTCTGATTTTAGTACCGATTAAGAAGGTTCAGCTCAGAATTCTAGTCCCCTAGCAGAGACTCTAAACCCCAGAAACTAACTTCTTAAGGTCATATGGAACACTACATGAGAATAGAGCTTTATCAACTTCAATGACTAATCACTATGTTCCCTATAAAATCATGCCCTAATGAAGTGTGTGGTTTTTTTAAAGGTAAAATGCCTTTATTGTTTGAAGCATAAGAAAAGTGTAAACAAATTGGTATGATATTTCATTAGTCTTCTCAGTGACGTTATAAAAATACAGTGCCACTTAGTCTTTTAAATTCTTGAAACTGTCCAAAAGTTCATATTTAGCATTACATAAAAGACACTTAAAACACACACTGAGATGATCAAAACAAAACAAAACCACCTCATAAATACAATTGAAATTGCCTTGGGAAAAAGTTCTAAATATAGACTCCTCAGTGAACTCTAAATAGGACTTCACTTTTTCTTTTCCAAAACATAGTATTTTCCTCATGTTTTGCCTACAGGCATCATAAATGTAGACTGCCTTCTCCTACCTTCTGTTCTTGATATCGGGTAACAGAAATGCAAGCTAAATTCATTTTTCTTCTATTTAATCTCTTATTTGGTTTAAGATAAAATTCTTAATTTGTAAGCAAGATCTTTTAGAATGCCTGGCTCATTTTCATCTTGTTTCAAATCACAATTCATTAAGAAAATAGGAAGACAATGATGTGAATTTTTTTAAAGTATTTATATTCAGCTACCAAAAGTGTGTGATTTTTCTAATCAAGGAAAATGTCAAGGATGAGAAGTCAAGTGGATTTTTTTAAAGTGAATATGATAACATATATTAGCCTGAAAACAACTCATCCCCAGTTCTCCAAGAAACAACTTCACCTGCTCCTGTAGATGGAAGGTATGTCTGCTCTATTTATATAACATGCCTCACCACTACCACTTTCACCTTTGGCCACAGAGAGCAAGAGAGAAGGAAGAGGATAGGAGTGGGAGTAAAGTGAATAAAGGAACAGAAGTGAGAGACCAAGAGGGCCCAGAGAAAGAGACACACACACAAAGTAAGAGTGATGGCCGAAGATCTTGACTACTATCCAGTTCCTGGTTCCACTCTCACCTGAGGCAACCTTCGGTTTCTGCCTACTGGTTCTGAGAGACTCCCCGTAACTTTCGAGTAAAATATGTTTTTTGTTTACTCTTTAGGTTTTTACTACTTTAAATGAAAGTTCTTAACAAACACATACTTTATAAAAGTTTGTCTTCTAACTTGAGTGCAGTGATAGATTTTTAGCTCATTAAGCTCTAAAGAAAATCTTAGGAGTAACTTTTTTTGGTCTGAGCACATCTTGAAAATCTGCTATTACTGCTGCTTGAATAAGAATTTGCTCTTCAGCTACATAAGAAATTTCTATTTAAAGCAGTTGTTTTTACTGTGGATAATGTGAGTGGTGCAATTTGCAATGTTCTTGGGGATTTTAAAATACAGAATGATCTTTCCTCTGAATTTCTTAGCAGTAATTAGATTTCTAGTCAATTGCTAAGTCCATAGTGACTCAAATCATCAGCAAACTTGAAAATATTGAACTTTGCCTTTTAGCTTTAATGGTCTCTTTTTACTTTAAGTGATTCTAGCACACATTGAAGTTATCCTTGAGTAAAAGAAGAAAAACATTTTCTATCTACCTATTTTTTCTAACCTTGATTAATCCCCCAGGTCTTCTTTTATTAAAACACAAAACAAAACAAAACAAAACTTTTATAAAAACTTCCCTAGCATTTAAACATTTGTATTAGTTGTCTGGGGCTACCATAACAAAGAACCACAGACGGGATGGCTTAAACAACCGAAATTTATTTTCTCACAATTCTGGAGGCTAGAAGTCTGAAATCAAGGTGTCAGTGGGGTTGGTTTCTTCTGAGGCTTCTCTCCTTGACTTGTAGCTGGTGTAGATGGCTGTTTTCTTCTTGTATCTTTATATGGTCTTTCCCCTGTGCCTGTGTCCAAATGTCCTCTTATAAGGACCATCAGTCATTTTGGATCAGGGCTCACCCTAATGACATCATTTAACCTTAATTATCTCTTTAAACACCTTGTCTCCAAACACAGTCACATTCTGCAGTACTTGAGGGTTAGGACTTCAACATACTAATTTTGGGAGGACACAATTCAACTCCTAACAACATTTAACCAACATTTTTTGAGTGCCAAATATGATCTGTTCTAAAGATTGGGGACAACTATGAAAAAGAAAAGTCCTGCCACCCACCCTTGCAGAGGTTCAAATCTTGAAGGGTGTATTCTATCTAGAATGCTATGTAAGCCTCTGTGACAGAGAGACCCCAGAGTAGAAGAAGTGGAAATTTCTCTCCCACGTTGGAGCCCTGAGGTAGACAGCCAGGCCTACAGGATGGCTGTGCATCTTGACCCAGCTTCCTCTCCAGGCACAGGTCAGCTTCTCTAGCTCTCAACATCTCTACCTCACAACCAACAGGAAGGTGGAAAGGGAAATGCACATTCCTTTTAAGAGTTTGACCTAGAATTTTTACTTATTATTTCTGGTCAAAAGAGAGTCATAAATCCACAGGTGGCTGCAAGGAAGGTTGAAAAATGTAGTGTGTATCTAAGTAGTCATGGGCCTAGCTAAAACATGATTTACTGTAGATAAAAGGGCAAATGAATATTAGAGGACAATTAATGGAGACAGAGACTATAATCACAGGCAATGACTTTATATAGTGTAGTAAGTGAGAAAGGGCTACTATGTACAGAAGCAGAAAAGGCTGTTATAAAGAAAGAAATGGAAAAAGTCAGAGAAGTCCAGAAAAGTGGAAACCAGAGACCCAAGACCAGAGAGGGCAGTTGAGAAGGAAGTTGCCTGGGTTCCCAGAGCTTTTTAGATTCTGATTCGAATCCCTTATATTATGGGAGCACTTTCTTGTTCCTTATTTTTTAGTCCTAAATTGCTTATAAATTCATGTTTTAGTTTTTTTCAAAGTGGCTTTCCTATTTACAATGCCCACTTACCAGCCAAACAAGTACTTGCTTTCAACCAGCAATTCAGAAAACTAGGAGAGTTTTTACTGGAGAGTAATTGCCATAAAAGCAAACGGGACAGAAGTCAGCTCCACAATTGCTTGATAATATATATTGGTATTTTAACTGTATAACCACAAAAGAAGGTATGTATATATTTTTAAAAGCATGTATAAAAGATGCTGAAAGTTGTTGGTAGGGCTTTCTGTTAATCCCTTCTATTTTTTAGTAAAACATATTTCTAAAGAAATAATCCTCATGGAAAAGGTTTCACACATATTAAAAATTGCTACTCCAGGACTGTATAGTTTTTTAAGCAATAAGGCTTTCCTATATGGGATGATAAATACAGGTAGTACGTCCCAATCAAAAGTCTTGATCTACTAGTGGTTGTTGAAAGCCATAAAGCTCAGATAATATTATAAAAATTTAAAAGGGAAATTCACTTGTATATTTCCAAGATAGGTTTATAAATGATGGTTCATAGCATACTTGTAGTTAAAAAGAAATATGAGATTCCAGAATGCGTTCACTACATAATCAATGTCAGTGAAAATTCACCCGACACTGCTAGATTTTGCTTATGTGTATTTGGACTTTGGCCACCCAACATTCAGGAAGCACTGGGGTGCTTCTTAAAAACACTTCAGTTTTCCTTGGGAAATTACTCCCTCTGCTTTGGAAATACTTTTGGTAAAATGGTAAATTCAAGTGCCTTCCCTCCCACTATGGATGAGAAAGGGGCCTTTGGATGTTCTTTTACCCAGATCCTTTCACTCAACAACCAGATGGAACTAGGGGCCAGTGCTCCAGTGTAAGCTAGGTCAATTTCAAGCTCACTCCTGGGAATTTAAATCTAGAACAGAGTGAAAATGAAACTGACATTGGTAGAATTTACTCATTCCTTCACTAGCACTCTGATCACTAAACTTAGGCCTAGGCCTCTAAAGATTTGCATAAATTCCATGAGTTCCCATATAATTCCATTTTCCTTAATTCCAGCAGATTTGATGTCTATTGTTTTTAATCTGAAAGCCCTAACTGATTCATTTTTCTTTACTGATCTATAAATTGACCATACTGAGCTATGATATAAGACTAAAACACACATACACCCCACTGCCACCACCACCACCACCACCAATAACCTATAGTCTATAATCTGAACAAACTTAGGCAGGAAGTGCCAACAAAATGGACAAAAGGGGAGAAGTATAAATAAAGTTGCTACTAAGTTTTCTCAAATTTTTCAAAAATCTTTACAAACATGGTAACTGTCCCTACTAGGAAAGAAAAGAGAAAGTATCAAAGTATCACACACACAAAAAGGTCAATGTCATTAGTGATCAAAGAGAAGTAAACTAAAACTAGATACCAACTTTTCCCCATAAAATTGAAAGTGATTGAAAATATCAATACTATTGAGAAGGTGATGAGATGAGCATTTTCATAAACTTCTGGTGGGTGTATAACTGGTCATGAGTTTTCAGGAAAGCAATCTGGCGATATGTCACAAGAACCATCAAAATACTCATATATTGTACTAGTCAGGCAAGCAGAACTATGAGTGTTACAGAGTATGGGATTTATTATATGAATGGACCTTATACAGCTGTGGGGAGAGCTGGGGAAGTGAAGCCCTGACAGGGGTTTGAGTCAGAGCGACACACCAACCCTCAAGAACTGGGGTGAGTGAACAAGGGAGAGCAGATCTGAGACACTGTTGTGGGCATGCAAAAGGGAATTCGGATCTGTTGGGAGGTCTCTGGGAGGCCATTGAGTCTGGGGATCTGCAGCTGGGCATTGGGCAGCCAATCTAGGGCCACTGTCCATCAGCAGGGCCAGCAGTCAGGAAAAAGGACTGGATGCCAAGAGAAGAGTGAGGACAACCTGGAGCCCACCAGGCAGCTCAGCTTCTGACAACAGAGACCTCCAAAGAGTAAGCAAAGCTGCTGCCTCACTCCTGGTGAGTTCCTCTCACATGAGTTCCTCTCTTGGCCAACTGGACCTCTAAGCGTGCAGGGAAAGGAATTCTGGGCACTGTAGTTCCCAGCTTCACCAAGTTGAAAATAGAACAATCCAGCACTCGTATCTTTTGATCCTATAGTCCCATTCCACATATAGGAATGGATCCTAATGAGGTGGAAAATGTAGCCGAAGATTAAATAAAAATATCACTATAGCTGCCATAGTTAAAACAGGCAAAATTGGAAATAAGTTAACTGCCCAGCAATAGGGGACTGGTGAAACAAATTAAGGTAAGACACAGACAAGAGTTTCATGCATTCACTTGAAAAATTATTTCATATGACTTTTAATGACATGGTCATATCCTTATGATATGGAATGATAAAAGTAGACACAAAACTGTACCTGCCCCTTTCCCAAGCCAGGGACCAAATGGAAACAATAAAGCTTTCTGGAGCAAAAACAAACAAACAAAGCCCCATAAAAACAAACACAGAAAAACTGTACGTGCATTGGAATTATGATTCTGGAAACATATTCATAGATTTTGTTTTCTTTTTAATACTTTCTTATACCTTCCCTATTCATTGTTCACAAAGCAGCCAAAGTCATCTTTTTTAAAAAATAATTTTTGTTGAAGTATAGCTGATTTAAAATGTTGTGTTAGTTTCAGGTGTACAGCACAGTTATTCAGTTTATTTACATATATAAAGATAGGTCCTTGTTGGTTATTTTATATATGGTAGTATATATATTTTACTCCCAAACTCCTAATTTATCCCCCCTCCTTTCTCCAAAGTCATCTTTTAAAAATGTAGAAAAATCATGTGTCTTCCTTGACTAAAATCCCAACTTGACTTTCCATTGCACCTGGAACAAAATGCTAATCTTTCCCACCATCCGCAGGGTCTTTCACAGTCCTGCTTTTGCCGACTACTCTAACTGAATCTCCGACAGCTCTTTGCTTGGCTCATTCAACTCCAGCCCCAGTGGGCTGTGGTCAGTTCCTAGCCTTGGCTAACATCTCTCCCATTTTAAGGGCTTGGCAAGTATTACTTTCACTTAACATGCCCTTCTCCCAGTTCTGACTGATCCCTTCTCGTTATTCAGATCTCAGTTCAACTGTCATCTCCTGTAGGAGGCCTTTTCTGAGCACCCCATCTGCTGTGTCTCCACTCCCCACCCCACCCAGCAGTCATTCTTCATCTCATTGCCCTGATCATTTTTTCCTTAACTAAAATATGCTTTTTAATTAGCAGTCTCCCTCACTAGGAAGCAGGGCCCATGAAAGCAGGGACCTTATGTGCCGTATTTGTTGTTGTATCACTGTGACTCCAACAAAGCCACCAAGGCTCTCTGTGTTTTCACTGAATGAATGGGTAAGTGGATGGATCAGTTTCCTAAGTTTTCTACAGCGAGCATTTCCCCTTCAATAGTAAGGAAAAGATATTTAGAAGGAATCTGTTGCTTGAAGGGCAATCTTGTACGAGGAAGGACTTTTACCTGTTACATAACTTAATCTCTCTCAGTTGTCATATCTAGTGATTACCCAGGCGTGTTTCAGCTGCTCTGTTCCTCCCACAAGATCTAGGTAGGAGTCTCCACTCTACAGAAGAGAGGTGACTAAATCTCTGTAAAAACACTGGAATCTGGAAAGCATTCTCCTGTATAAATCATGTCATGCATAGCAGTTAGTGGGCAAAAGCCATTATACCATGATAACAGTGTAAACCTCCCAGAGGGAGTGAATTCAAAGCCCAGTTTAGGGCTACAACTGCTTCTCCTTCTAGCTCAGTGGTTCAGTCACCCTTGGCACCTCTGGTCTGCTTTATCAACACCACCCACTCATTGACAATACTGCCCTCTTCACATCTCTCAGGCCCTCCGGTCTCCAGGTCCTACCCTATCACGGTCAATGTGTCAACCATGCTTATTGGCTAACCCTAAACTTCCTTGTTTCTCTGCTGTTCAGACTCTCCTGTCTGAGAAAATCTCAACTATGGAGAAATCCAACGCCTGTCATCTCAACATGTTTGTGTTCTGGCTTTGAACTGTCTCTGGAGTAGCAAAAGTTTATCTCCTGCCTTACGTTGCTTTTTTTAATATAAATATTTATTTTACTTATTTATTTTTGGCTGTGTTGGGTCTTCATTGCTGCGTGTGGGCTTTCTCTAGTTGCACGAGCAGGGGCTACTCTTTGATGAGGCACACGGGCTTTTCATCGCAGTGGCTTCTCCTGTTGCGGAGCACAGGCTCTAGGCGCACGGGCTTCACTAGTTGTGGCACATGGGCTCAGTAGTTGTGGCTCATGGGCTCTAGAGCGCAGGCTCAGTAGTTGTGGTGCACGGGCTTAGTTGCTCCGCGGCATGTGGGATCTTCCCGGACCAGGGATCGAACCTGTGTCCCCTGCATTGGCAGGCAGATTCTTAGCCACTGCGCCACCAGGGAAGTCCCATGTTGCCTTTTTATGTTCTATTCTTTGGACGTCCTTTGTTCCCTAGGTACTAAAATATAAAGAAATAGGTGAGGCAAGGCTGAGTGGAGTCAGGCTAGGGAACCTGAATATCTTCACTTTCATGGTCCAACAACACATGCACACAAGGGTGGGAGATGGTGCTGTATATGCCTGTTTTTATCAGGGCCTTCCCTCCACTGCAGTGGCCAAGTGTCGGCAAGGCAGCTGACACGTGATTAGCTCACTTGGCAGAGGGCCAACCCTGACAGGTTGCTAGCCCCTCCCAGACACTAGGCAGGCCTCCAGTCTAGGGAAAGGTTCTCATTCTTCTTAGAATAGGACAAGTTTTATATATAAGAAATAGAAGCATCAGAGTAGAGCTTTAATTAAGTTTTGTTCAGAAGGCAGAGTAAACTGGTGAACCTGTTTCTCAAGAATTCATTTTGGGGATTTTTCATTAAAAAAAAAATCTTTTCCAAAATAAGCAATGAAAGACTTATAACACTCTCCTGTGGTCGATGGGTTTAACTATCTTTAGCAAGCATGAATTCCAGTGAAGGCAGATAATCAACTTTATGGCATATATGGGGTTGGCCAAAAAGTTAGATTGGGGTTTTCCATAAGATGTTATGGAAAAACCCGACGAACTTTTTGGCTAACCCAATAACTTAGCAACCTGGCCTATTTTGTGCTAACCTGACTCTCCATGAATTTTGTGGCAAATGAAACTCTGTGTGACAGTTTCCTTTTTTAGACCCTGACACTGGAAGCTATTTTGCTCAGTTTTATGGTTATATAAATTTTGGTGTCAACCTCAGCAATTTTTCATGCTTTCCGTGTCACCCTAAGGGAAAGTGGACAATCATCAGAAAGTAGCCATGGAGGACTTCCTCTTGCCTATTACTAAGTGCTGCTGGAGAAAAATCACCCTTCTGGGCAGATTGATTTTACTATAATTTTGTGGATCCGCACTTCAGCTGGGCCCATAATATTCCCAGTCAGTCCTCTGTTTCTCAGCTCACTTCTTTCTCTTATACCCAACAGTGGTTGTTTCAAAGCTTTTCTACTATCAAAACAACAATTTCCTCTTAATTCTCAAAAAAAGATGGTGTGGGGCTTCCCCGGTGGCACAGTGGTTAAGAATCTGCCTGCCAGTGCAGGGGACACGGGTTCAAGCCCTGGTCTGGGAAGTTTCCACATGCTGCAGAGCAATGAAGCCCGTGTGCCACAACTACTGAGACTGAGCTCTAAGGCCCACGAGCCACAACTATGGAAGCCCGCGTGCCTACAGCCCATGCTCCGCAACAAGAAAAGCCAACGCAATGAGAAGCCCATGCACCGCAACGAAGAGTAGCCTCCGCTCACCACAACTAGAGAAAGCACGCACACAGCAAAGAAGACCAAACGCTGCCAAAACTAACTAAATAAATAAAAATTTTAAAAAATGGTGCCTCTTACTTGGCATAGAAAATAGAAGCCATCTGAAAAGTACTCTGTCCATTCTCACTACAATTATCCAAAACTGCCCTAATCTACATCCAACTCTTTCCCCTTTCTATTACCGGAGAAGAGGTCTCCCTCTTCTGTTGATACTTTATTACTCTGTGGCAGGCAGTCTATAAAATGGCTCCCAATGACTCTCACTTAACGATATTCATACCCTGTGAAATTCCCTCCCCCTGAATGAAGGTTGGACATAGGTGACTTCTCCGCCAAAATAGAATACAGTGAAAGTAATGGAATGTAACTTCTGAGGTTAGGTTAACAAACATATTATGACTTCTGTCTTGGGTACTTTCTAGCTCCCTCTTCCTCTCTCACTTACTGACCCTGAAGGAAGCCAGCTGCTATGTTGTGAGGTGCCCTATGGAGAGGTTCATGGACTAAGGGAGGCCACTGGCTGACAGCCAACAAGGAACTGAGGCTCTTAGCCCAACAGCCTGTGAGAAGCTGAATGGTGACAATAATACATGAGGAAATATAGAAGCAGATCCTCTTCCCTCCTCTTCCCCCATTGTTGTCATCAGATGAGACCACAGACCCAGCAAATAGCCTGACAGCAACTTCATGAGAGAGTTTGAGCCAGAAGTGCCAGTTAAGCTGTGCCCTGGTTTCTGACACACAGGAACTGTGAGATAATAAATATTTACTGTTTTATGCTGCTAAATTTGGGGATAAGTTCTTATGTAGCAATAGATAACTAATAAACCTTCATTTATGCTCTGGATCCTTCTCTCTTGTTTCTCTTTTCCACATCTTCAAATCTTCTCTATCTGATCCTTCTAATTAGCAATTACACATGGAAAAACTATTTAAAAGAAAGGAAACCTCCAATTTCAATTTCCCACAGCTAAATTTCTCCCCCCTCTTAATTTTTTTAAAATTATTTTTTAAAAATAAATTTATTTATTTATTGGCTGTGCTGGGTCTTCGTTGCTGTGCGCAGGCTTCCTCTAGCGGTGAGCGGGGGCTCCTCTTTGTTGCAGTGCGCAGGCTTCTCATTGCAGTGGCTTCTCTTGTTGTGGAGCATGGACTCTAGGCATGCGGTCTTCAGGAGTTGTGGTTCGCGAGCTCTAGAACACAGGCTCAGTAGTTGTGGCGCACGGGATTAGTTGCTCCGCGGACCAGGGCTCGAACCCATGTCCACTGCGTTGGCAGGCAGATTCTTAAACACTGCACCACCAGGGAAGGCCCTCCCCTGCTCTTTAAAGCCAAGCTTCTTGAGTTACCTCCACTCAATTTCTTCCCTTCATTTCCCTTCCATTCCATTCACCTCCTATTCATCCCATTGCAATGTAGTCATTAGCCCCATAAAATCCAGAAAAACTTCTCTCATCAATGTGGCCAGTGAATTTTCAGACCTCATTTTACTTGACATTTTTGAATCATTCAGCACACCTCATTTCTCTCAAAAATGTTTTCCTTCCTTCTTCCTCTTCTGTCATAGCAAATTATATTACTCCCTGCCCAAGGTAGAAAAGTGGTCAACTTGACTCCCATCTGTCCATACACTCAGTTGTTATCTTCCTCTTTTCTTAGTAGTTCACAGTTCTGTCCACTTTTCTCCATGCACAATGCCACAACTCCAGGACACTATCGTCTCTTGCCTGTATAATTGTAACAGCCTTCTAACTGGTCTTCAATTCATTGTTCTCTCTGCAGCCAAAGGAATTGTTTCAAAACACTTTAACAATGTCAATTCTCTGCCTAAAATTCGTCAATATGTTCCCATTAGGATAAAGTTGAAGTTTTACCTGTAGGAAATATGACCATTTAATTTATCGTCCAAACGGGGCACTTTGGAGAGTGAAAGGGAGTGCTGTTAATAATTATGAAGGAACAGGTGTGTAAGCTGAGACTGTCTGAGAAAATGGGATAAAAGATCACCTTATTTATAAAGCCCTGTGATGTCTGGTCCCCAACAACCTCTGCATCCCATCTCCTGTGTTACCACACACTCCAGTCATTCTGAACTTCATTCAGTTCCTTGAACTCACCATAGAGTCCCTCTTGCTTTCGAGGCTTTGGACATATTGTTGTTTTTGCCTGGGAAACTTTCCACCCCTCCTATTCTTCTGAAAGATTCCTATTCATCCTTATGGACTCAACTTAAATGCCCCTTGTCTGGGAAGACCCTTCCTGACCCCTAGATTCCTCTGCTGTGGGTTCCTAAAGCACATAGTATACCTCATTTCATAACTCTTGTTTCTCTGTATTGTTTATAGTTTACTTGAGGACTGACTTCCCAGCTGAATTATAAACTCTCTGAAGGAAAATACTGTCTCTGTTTTGTTCATAGGAAGGAAGTTTATGGAGGTAAAACATTCAAAGTCCCAGTGTGGGATTTTAGAAAAACCCATCTCTCATTCCTTGATACTGCAGTAGATGGGATTATCTACCCAACCTCCTATTCCCACTTCTGCTGCTGGTGATCTTCATAGCTTAGGGCAAGTGCAGAAGGAATTTTTGAGGATTAAGATCTCACTCCCAGAGATTCTGACTCAGTTGGTCTGGTGTGGGCCCAAGAAATGGTACTTTAAAAAAATCCCACTGTGTGATTCTCATGTGAAGCCAGCATTGCAAATACATAGTACTCTAGAGCAGCAGTGTCTCATAGAACTTCTTACAATGATGGAAATGTTCTATGTCTTCTTTGCCCAGTAGGGTAGCCATTACCCCATGTGGCTATTGAGTATTTGAAATGTGGCTAATGATGCTGAAGAAGTGAATTTTTACTTTTATTTAATTTTATACATTTTGAATTTATACATATGACTGACAGTGCAGCTCTAGAGCATTGGCTTTCAAACTTGAGTGTGCATCAGAATCACCTGGAGGGCTTGTTCGGTCAGATTGCTGGGCCCCACCTCAAGAGTTGTCAGGACAGCAGTTCTGAAGTGTGGTCTGAGAATTTTGATTCTGACCAGTTCCCAAGTGGTACTGATGCTGCTAATCTAGGCACAGATCTTGAAGAAGCGCTGCTTTAGACTTGTTAAAGATATAGACTCCTAGGTCCCATCCTTGTTCTTCTGAATCAGAATCCACAGATTATTTGTATGAACATTAAAGTTCTTTTTTTTAATTTATTGAGGTATAATTGACGTATATTCGTTTCAGAATGAACATTAAAATTTGAGAAGCACTCATTTAGATGATTTCGTGTAAGTCAGACAATTCCAAGGTGACCCCATGAATATAACTTTTGTGCTGTAGAATTACACTCATACCTTCATTTAGCTTTCATCTTTCAAACTGCTTTTTTAAAAAAGAGTCAAATCGTGTGTGACCCTACTCTTTGCTTCATTAATTAATCCTTCTCTAAATCTAAATTTTCTACTTGAAAACATAGAAATCCTCACAATAAATACATGGTGCCTCATATAAGTTGGAATATGTTACATCTAAAACAAACACTTGGTATTCTCTCTGTGGTTTATATTCTGCTTGCAAAGCTTTTCTGTTTATTCTTTCAGCTTCTCACAGGTCACTTTTTTGAGGTTGCTGCCCCCTACCCTTTCAATTTCACTCCAAGCTGAAGCACAGCCCCTCTCTTAACTTCCCTAAGCAAGATCTAGCTATAACTTTACCAAGAACTTGGGAGTCTATGGAACGGAAAAACATGCAGGAAAACAGCCACTGGAATGAGTAATTCAGGGGTTCACAGCTAAACCTTTCCCAAGGGGGGATTCTGACCTTTGATTTTATTCCTTGACTTGTTGATAAAATGCTGCTCACCTACCCTACCCTCGACCCCTTCCTTCTACCCCATGTTTATGCCTCCTCCAAATTACCACCTACCCAGAACACAAACCCCCATCTCATCTGAGGACCAAAGAGAGAGAAAAATCTAGTTTTCTTCTCTTGTCCTGGTCTAAAGCCTGCCCCAGCCCATTGTGTGTCATCGTGTGCCGTCTAGCTCCTAGGAGTCCTTAACACTTCTATTTAGAGAGATTTGGGTTTTATTTTTGCACGGTCAAAAGGTCCACTCAAGGTTCCTCCCCACCTCCAAAATATTTAACTGGCTTCAGAGGCACTTAGTGAAATAGAAAGATGCTGCAAATTTTCAAACAAGTCAGGATTCTCCTACAGATTGAGCACCCTTTCCATATAAAATAGTTTTGTTAGTTCATTCAGGGAATAGAGCTGTCAGAAATTCATATGTGTGGTGGCTGTATTTTTAAAAATATTAACAGTCATTTGTGCATGTTTTCTATATGAGTTCAAAGAATGACTCAAGTATGAGTCAAGTGCCCTTTTTACTCCTAATTTCCCTTTTTTCAGTAATCTTTTAAAAGTTTCCTGTGTCTTGACATAATTTCAGAGAAATTAAACTTAATAAAGTCATTTCATCAGTGCTGAAACAACTAGATATTCATGTTGGGAAAAATGGAACTCAACTCACCTCACACCATACACAAAAATTAATTCAAGATGGATTATAGACCTAAACATAAAATCTAAAACGATAAAGCTTCTAGAAGAAATCATAGGACAATATCTTTGCAACCTTGGGATAGGCAAAGATTTCCTGAGGAAAACAGGAAACACTGACCACAAAAGGAAAAAAAAATTGGTAAATTGGACTTCATCAAAATTAAACACTTGCAGGGAATTCCCCATTGGTCCAGTGGTTAAAACTCAGCGCTTTCACTACTGTGGGCCCAGGTTCGATCCCTGGTGAGGGAAATAAGATCCCACAAGCCATGCAGCATGGCAAATAAATAAATAAATACACAAATAAACATTTTCAAAAAGACAATGTTAAGAGACCAAATAGATAAGCTACAGGCTGGGAGAAAACGTTTACAACACGTGTCTGACCAAACACCTGCACCCTAAATATATGAAGAATACCTGCAACTTGATAAGAATATTAAAAAATCCAATCTTAAAATAGTCAAAGGACTCCCCTGGTGGTCCAGGGGTTAAGAATGCTCCTTCCAATGCAGGGGTTGCGGGTTTGATCCCTGGTCAGGGAACTAAGATCCCACATGCCGCGGGGCAACTAAGCCCGCACACTGTAACTAATGAGCCTGTGTGCCTCAACTACAGAGCCCACGTGCTCTGGAGCCTGCATGCCGCAACTAGAGAGAAGCCCGCCCAGCGTAGCAAGGAGCCTGTGCGCCGCAACAGAAGATCCCGCATGCCACAACTAAGACCCTACGCAGCAAAAAATAAAATAAAAAATATTAAAAAAAACAGTTAAAAATGTTTGAACAGTCATTTCACAAAAAAGACAAGAAATGGCCAATAGCCACTTGAAAAATTCTCAACATCATTAAGTTCTTATAAAAATACAATTTTAAACCACAATGAGATACTGTACACCCTCTAGAATGACTGAAACTAAAGAGAATAAAAACTCTATAGACCCTCATGTTTTGCTAGTGGAAGTATAAAATGATATAACCACTCTGGGAAATTGTTAGGCAGTTTCTTATAAAGTTAAACATATACTTACCATACAATTCAGCAATCCCACTCCTAAATATGTACCCTAGTGAAATGAAAAGATGACTACACAAAGACCTATACGTAAGTGTTCATAGCAGCTTTATTCCTGGTAGCCTTAACTTGGAACCAGCTCAGGTATCCATAAAGAGGACAGTAGATAAACTGTGATATATTCATACAGTGGAATGCAACTCAGCAATAAAAAGGGACTAACTACTGATACAACCACAAGGATGAGTCTCACAAACATTGTGCTGAGTAAAAGAATCCAGACTGAGAAGAGTACATACTTTATGATTTCACTTACATGAAGTTCAAGAACAGGCAAAACTAATCTATGGTTACAGAAATCAGAACAGCAGTTGCTTGCGGGTGGTGGTGATGGGGATAACTGGGAATGAGCTGAGAGAACTTTCTGCTGTGATAGAACAGTCTTTATCTTGATGGGAGTGTGGATGAGCACAGGTGTCAGAACTGAAACCTGTGTGTCAGTTTTGTGAAAACTGACCAAATTGTACACATAAGATCTGTGCATTTCTCTGTTTAAATGGTATCTCAGTTCTGAAAAACTTCAGCAGCTTAAAATAACATAATAATTGCACTTAGTCTCTGTTATAACCATTGATCCATAGATCCTACTAATTCTACTAATAATGGTCAATTGCTCAATGGTGCTGACGAATAGCAGTTCATATGTGTTACCTAATTAGGTAAAACTATTGTTGCTTTGAATCTTCTGAATTTTGCTAAACATAGCTGAAGATTTATTTCTGTATTCAACTACAACACTGTGTAGATTTGTTTTAAAAGATGACATGTTCAGCTCAGTTCCCTCAACGTTTTTCACCAACATGTGATCCCCTTACATCTTTTTGTTCATCTTTATTTTCTGATCTGAAATGTGTTCAACATTTGATTCTTTGCCACCCAAATCCCATCAATCTATCACAGCCCAGTTCAAGTGCCATTTCCTCTAGAGGCTTTTATTCCCCCCTGCAGCTAATATAGCTCTCAATTCTTTCCTGAACCATTGGAGCACTTTTCCTCTCAAGTGCTAATTCCCATGATTTTGCAACAGCTTAAAATGTATTTGGAGCTTCTATTCTGGAATGGACATTTTTTCTAGAGTGCAGGGTTAGGCACACAGAAGGTACTCAAATACCTAAATAAACATCTGAACTTAAAAAATGTTTAATCTCATGTAATGTGGATCTCCTTTCCCTGATCTAAAGAGTATACATGTAAGATAAATAATTTTTGTCCAAATAGATCTTGCCTTATGTAAAAAGAATAATAATAGGAAAATTTGAATGATACTCTAACTTTCAAACACTTATGGTTAAATATATTGTTCTTGTAATCAAGGTCATTTTGTACATTACAATCATTATACTAGAGAAAGTTCAACAAAATAAAACAAAAGTGATTGACAATTTCCATTTTATTATCAAAAGACAAGAGACTGGTTTGACCAAAAGTATCTTTTCAACAGGTACATCATGTTTATCTTTGGCAGGAAGTTAAAAGACAGCTCTATAAAATTATTTGGGGCAGTGACAAACATTTAGCCAATTCATTAATGAGAATATTCTATACGTTCATTGCCAAGGTTAACTGTATTGTGTGATACGAGAGCCTTTAGTATGTATGAGGGACCATTACTTAATAAACGTATTTTAGTTTTCAGGCATTTTTGATTGTTATATTCTGTGCTTTATGATTGAGGCTCATATCAGTCACTCCTGTACTATAATGATAATAAGAGAAACAACGCTAATAAGTGATGATTCATTGCACTGGATGTAGAAACTCTGCTTCATGAATTTTCTAACTGTTTTTCCCTGTTCTAGACATTAGCCAGTGTCTATTTTTATTAAATGAAAATTTCAAAGCCTCTGCCAAATAAGTACATTTAGAAAGTAGGAATTAATATGGTATTAAACAAACTACAGTACCTTAAATATACTTCACATCAGATACTAATGTAGTTAAAGATATATACTAAATTAAAAGCCACCAGAGGGCAGCTTAATACAATAGTGATCGAATACTTTTAAGTATGGTAGCAGTATTTTAAAAATAATTCCAAGAGTTAGATATTATAGATATACAAAGTGAAAAGAGATATATTTAATAAAAATATTTTAAAATTTCAGTTATAATAAATGTTTCTGAGTTGATATATATGCAATATATTTTATATGCAGTGCACTTTTTTAGTTGATCTTCAAATACAAATGTGAATTAAATTTATCTTTCTCACTTTTTTTTTTTTTTGGCAGCAGCAAAGTTGGCCCAGAGGTCAAGCAACTTGGCCAATATTCACATTTTTAAAATGTGATCTTAGGTCCCCCTCTCTCTGTGGTGGCCAATGTTCCTCCTGTAAGAAGGAATTGGCACCTCTAACTTGTTTCTAATTTAATGGAATTAAAAATTAGGATGATAATGATAATTCTCTTGAAAGTACTTTTCATAATTTTTAATAATTGATGTATTAATTTGCATGCTCTTTGTCTCTGCCTCTAGTTTGAATGCTTCATGAGGTCAAGGACATGTACTTCAGGGACCTTGCCAAATGCAGTGTCCAGCAGTTGGCTTTCAATAATTATTTGTTGATTTAATTATGTAATTAACTGTAAATTCTTAAGGGAGTAACATTTCTAGAGACTATTCCATGTTTTCATGTAGTCAACAGCTATGCTTTCTATTCACCCATCCACCCACCTATCCACCCATCCATTCATCATCCATCTATCCCTGTGTCTGTCCATCTGTCCATCCCTCCATCCATCCATCTGTCCATCTGTCCACTTGTCCATCTGCCCATCCATCCACCTATCAATTCATCCATCCATCCAGCCAGCCAGCCAGCCATCCCTCCCCACAGACATCTAATCCTCCAAGACAATCTTCAGAAAGGGTTCCTTTCTATTTGGTGATTGAAAAAGGAACTTTCTCAGGAAAGGATCCCTAGTTCAAAGACTTCCTCTGAGAACACGTAAAATCGCTTGAATAGTCTTTACCGCGGGGGCTGCGTCGTTTTAAAAAGACTGACAGTCTTCCTCAGTTCTTCCTGTAGGCCAATGCCATGGCAAAAGGGTACATAAGGACTTATTTTCCTTTTTTTCCCTCCTGAAACCTCTGGTTGCTTTTTAGCAACTACTTTTTGACAAAGTGAAAGATGAAGCCTTTCCTCTTTCACAAGATTTATGTTATTTATCTTGTAATATTTCAGAGTTTAAAAAAAATTCATTGCCACTTTTGTGGCATTTTTTAACTATAAAAGTATTTATTGCTAAGTTGCATAATATTTTAAAAATTAAAATACAATATTACATAGAGAACAAATATAAATAGTTAACTTATACGGTTAATTTCTTTAACTTAGTAATATACATTTAAGGTTCCTCCATGTCTTTTCGTGGCTTGATAGCTCATTTCTTTTTATTGCAGAATACTATTCGATTGTCTGGACGTACCACAGTTTATTTATCCATTCACATGCTGAAGGACATCTTGGTAGCTTCCAAGTTAGGGCAATTATAAGTAAAGCTGCTATAAACATCCATGTGCAGGTTTTTGTATGGACATTTACTTTCAACTCCTTTGGATAAACACCAAGGAGCATGATTGATGGATGATATAGTAGGAGTAGGTTTACTTCTGTAAGAAACCACCAAACTGTCTTCCAAAGTGGCTGTACCATTTTGCATTCCCACCAGCATGAATGAGTGTTCCTGTTGCTTCACATTCTTGCCAGCATTTGGTGTTGTAAGTGTTCCACATTCTGGCCACTCTAAATAGATGTGTAGTGCTATCTCGTTGTTGTTTTAATTTGCATTTCCCTAATGACATATGATGTGAAGCATCTTTTCATAGCTTATTTGCCATCTGTATATCTTCTCTGGCAAGGTGTCTGTTAAATTCTTCGGCCCATTTTTTAACTGGGTTGTTTGTTTTCTTGTTGTATTTTAAGAATTCTTTGTATATTTTGTATAACAGTTCTTTATCAGATGTGTCTTTCATAAATATTTTCTCTTGTCTGTGGCTTGTTTCTCATTATCTTGAAATCATTTTTCACAGAGCAAATGTTTTTAATTTTAATAAAATCCAGTATTAATTATTTCTGTAATGGATTGTGCCTTTTGTGTATCAAAAAAGCCACCTAGGTTTTCTCCTATATTATCTTATAGGAGTCTATAATTTTGCATTTTATGTTTAGGTCTATGATCCATTTTGAATTAATTTTTGTGAAGGGCCTAAAGTCTATGTCTTGATTCATTTTTTGTGTGTGGATGTCTAGTTGTTCCAGCACCATTTGTCGAAGTGACTGTCTTTGCTCTATTGTATTGCCTTTGCTTCTTTGTCAAAGATCAGTTGACGATATTTATGTGAGTCTATTTCTGGACTGTCTATTCTGTTCCGCTGATCTATTTGTCTATTCTTTTGCCAATTTCACACAGTCTTAATAACCGTAGCTTTACTGTAGTAAGTTTTGAAATCTATAGTATTAGTCCTCCAACTTTGTTCTTCAATACTGTGTTGGCTATTCTGTATCTTTTCCCTCTGCATATAAACTTTAGAATCTGTTTGCCAATATCCACACATGAACTTGTTGGGATTTTGACTGGGATTGCAATGAATCTATAAATCAAGTTGGGAAGAACTGACATCTTGATGATACTGACTCTTCCTATTCAGGAACACAGACTATCTCTCCATTTATTTGATTTCATTCATTAGAGTTTGGGAGTTATTCTCAAATAGCTCTTGTACATATTTTGTTAGAATTATACCTAAGTATTTCATTTTGCGGGGTGCTAATGTAAATGATGATGTGGTTTTTATTTAAAATCCACTGTTCATCACTGGTCCTCGATATAATTTTTATCAGCAGCTTGGTAATTGATCATATGGCTCTCTGGTAAGCTAAGTAACTAACCTCTTTCTCTTAAAAAATATTTAGAATTTTTTCCTGTTTTCTGATATTTTAAATATCAATGAGATAATGAACAACCCTACACACACACACACACACACACACACACACACACATATCTTTAAGGGTTCCTAAGATAATTTCCTAATAATAAATTCCTTAAAGTGGAATTTCTGGGTCAAAAAGACACATATGTTAAAGGTTTTTGACACATGTGGCCAAATTGGGCTTGAGAAGTGTTATAAAACTTTAAATTCCAATTGACAGTGTATGAGAGTGCCTCTTTGTTTACATCCTCAGCAATTCTGGGTATTATAGTGTTTAGATTATCTTTTGGAAGAGGTGTTTTTGATTTAAAAATTATCTTGTTTTGGACTTCCCTGGTGGTGCAGTGGTTAAGAATCCGCCTGCCAATGCAGGAGACATGGGTTCGAGCCCTGCTCCCGGAAGATCCCACGTGCCGCGGAGCAACTAAGCCCATGCACCACAGCTACTGAGCCTGCACTCTAGAGCCCACGAACCACAACTACTGAGCCCACATGCCACAACTACTGAAGCCCGTGGGCCTAGAGCCCGTGCTCCGCAACAAGAGAAGCCATCACAATGAGGAGCCTGCACACCGCAACGAAGAGTAGCCCCCCGCTCACCACAACTAGAGAAAGCCCGCGCACAGCAACGAAGACCCAACACAGCCAAAAATAAATAAATATATTAAAAAAGAAAAATTATCTTGTTTTAGTTTGTAATTATATGGTCACTGCAGAGATGAGTAAATCTCTCTATTGAGGATACCAATAATTTGCCATATGCTGCTTGTATTTTCCCCACTTTGGTATTTTAACAGGTGCTGAGCTCACCTGTGAGTACAACAAAGTGGGATGGAGGTGTGAAAATGTCAGTAGTGACAAAAACAATAGGTGTGTGTGCGTGTGTATGTGTGAATGCACGTGTGTGTAGCCAAATGATTTATGCTTCAAAGAAGTGGTTAATGGACAATGGTATAAGAGTTCTTTTTCACACTTCAGAAAGTTAAACATAGTCCAGAATAGGAAAATCTACAGAGACAGAGAGTAAATTAGTGGTTGCCAGAGGCTAGAGGAAGGGGAGAATGGGGAATGACTGGTAGTGGGTAAAGGGTTTCTTTCTGGCACGATGAAAATGTTCTGGAATTAGACAGTGGTAATGATTGCACAACTTTGTGAATGTACTATAAACCACTAAATTGTACACTTTAAATGTATGAATTTTATGGTATGTGAATTACATCTCAATAAACCCATTATTTTAGAAAGTCAGTGTGCTTATTTTTCAAATACCCACTTGAAATTTTGATTTTAATAAAAATGACAATGTGTTTTAAATCATTTTTCCAAGGCAAAAGAAAGAGCAGAGGCATCTAGGCTTACTGATCCAATGTTAATTCAAGGGTAATGTGTACATTATTTGCAGTGGTGAAATTTTTCTAGAATTAGATGTTGATGATGGTTGCATAGCCTTGTGTATGTACTAAAACCCAGTAAAGTGTACACTTTAAAATGGTGGATCTTGTGGTATGTGAATTGTATCTCAAATTTTTAAAAGTTGATTTAAAAAGTTGGCACAGTGCTGCTATATGACCCAGCCATTCCACTCTTAGATGTATACTCCCAAAAACTTGCACACGAAGGTTCACAGCAGTATTATTCAAAACAGCTTTAAAATGAAAACAACCCAAATGTCTATCACTTGATGAAAGAATTAATAAAATGTGGTATTTCCACACAATGGAATATTACTCAGCAACAAAGAGAAATGAAACACAGATACATCCTGCAACAGAATGAACCTTGAAAACATTATCTAAGTGAAAGAAGCCAATCACAAAAGACCACATATTGTATGATTCCATCTGTGTGAAATGTCCAGAATAGGCAAATTTATAGAGGTAAGAGAGTAAACTAATGGCTGTCCTGGGGGAAGGGGTGGAAATGGGGAGTGACTGCTAATAGGTAGGAGCTTCTTTAGGGGTGATGAAAATGTTCTGGAATTAAATGGTGGTAGTGGTTGTACAATCTTGTGAATATACTAAAAACCATTGGACTGTACACTCTGAATGGGTGAATTATGTGGTATGTGAGAATGGTATCTCAATAAAACTGTTTAAAGAAAGAAAAATGCTAACAAATAGCAAAATGTTGAGACAAATATTGAAGAAAGACAGATGGTAGAAAGTCTCTGCTAATATGATGTTAAAAAACCAAAGAAACAAAACACAAAGAATCCCTGTTTCCTTTCTCAGCCTTCTTTATGAATTATAGACAGCATTTACCAATATCTTGAATCTATAATGAGTCCTTTGACCCTTTTCTCCCTTCTTCTTCCACTGTTCACATTACAAATGTCCTGCTTATTCACAGAGTTTATGAAATCCACGTGCATTTTTTTTGCCAGCGTTATGCTGTAATATGTTTCAATTAAGAGTTTGATACCATTTCAGATTTTTACTTTTACCATTCACTGTTTTTTTAAACAGAAATACTAAATAAATGTGTTGCTATTACACATTCATGCTGGACAGTCACCACAGTGATCAAGTCGGCCAGAAGAAGAGTGTTTACTTTAAGGCTCTGGTTCTTGTTATTATTCAACTCTCTCTACATGAAAATTAGGTCTCCCTAGTAACTAAATTGTTTTAGCCATTGTTTTGACTTTTAACAGCCTTGGGAGTAAAATCATGTCAAATGTTTTACGTTATAGAACTTCCGAATTCATTCAACAAATTTTTATTGAGAACCTGTTATTGACCAGACACCATTTATTTATCATGAACATTAAAGAACACTATTTGGTTAATCAAGTATGATTTTTTTCTTACAGATACTGGTAAGAACACTTCAAAGACGTGAATGGGATTAATTCAGGACTGTTGTTCCTGACAGATAAGCCAGTCTACCTGCTGTTGAATGATGTGCAAAAAAGATATTGGGTAAGAAGAAAGTTATTTGAATAAATTCTTTTTTGCATTTGTAGAGTGCTTTTGTTTCTCAGGATTTTTTTAACGAACAAAAAATCTTTTAAAATCCTCACAAGAACCTTAGGAGTGCGGCTGGGCAGCACTTTCCACATGATTCTTCTGTGGATGAGGACATGGAAATTAGTGAGGTTGTGTGATGGGCTTGCTTGGATATGCACAGGAATGCAGAAAGTCTGACTCTTACTATTTTATTTCAACTTGACCTCTAGAAGTAAGAAAGACTGACGACCAAACCTCTCTAACATTTTCTAAACTGTTTATTTTATTCACACTTGATTCTAATCTAAAGTTGCCTTTAAAGAGAAAAGAGCCCCACCTAGCTACTTGCTCAATGGGATCTGGTATTCCATCTAATCTCCTTATGTTAGTGTATAAATTGACCAGGGTTAAAGAGAAAAAAATCTTTCCTCAATGTTTGGGGATGGTGGAGTAGGACAATTTATCTGCAAGGTATAAAAAGGTAAGGTGTACCTCTGCTTTTTGGTGAGAAAAGTTCAGAAGTGACTGTGTTTTGTTAATGAAAACTTCACAATACTTATCTTTGGCTAGAGATTAAACGTGGAAAGATCCACCCATTCATAATCATAGTTTTTGTAAAATTATACATAGTAAAAACTAATGGATCATAGTCTTCATCTGTTGCAGAAATGTTTCAACTTTAATATTGCCCAAATGTGTATAAGTGCTATATTTCGAGCCATTGCATAATAATAATTTCTCACTTTTACCAAGCGCTAATTGTGTACTGTGTAGGCAAAACCTACACTTCTCCTGCATATCTGTTTTGTTCTCACACTACTGCCACACTCACAACGCTTCTGACACCAGACATGTGGGTTTTCTGAGACACCAGCTAGGTGTCCTACAGTGTAACTCAATTCTGACACTATCTACCTGGAGATGGCATCAGATGCCACAGGATAAGGACTCAGTCCTACAAGACTGCCCCCCTCCCCACCACTTTAGATGCCAATCGCAAGTAGTAGGTCCCCAGGTTACCCACAACTTGTGTTCAACTTGGCTACAAATCAGAGATTCCCGTGACCTCCTTAGATTCGATTATTTGCTCGAATAGCTCACAGAACTCAGGGAAACACTTATGTTTACCAGTTTATTAAAGGGTATGATAAAGGATACAGATGAACATCCAGATGGAAGAGATATGAAGGGCAAAGCATGTGGGAAGAGGAACGGAGCTTCCATGCCCTCTCCCAATGCTCCTTCTCCCAGCACCTCCACGTATTCAACAACTTAGAATAGAAGCTTTCTAGAACCTCATATTTTGGGATTTTTATGGAGGCTCCATCATGTAAGCATGATGGACCATTAATTCCATTTCCAGCCCTTCTCCCCTCTCTAGAGAATGGGAGGTGAGCTGAAAATTCCAAGCTTCTAATCATGGCTTGGTCTTTCTGGTGACCAGGCCCCATCCAAGAGCCCACCAAGAGTCAACCTTTTAGGGCCTTCCCTGGTGATGCAGTGGTTAAGAATCCTCCTGCCAACGCTGGAGGCACGGGTTCGAGCCGTGGTCCGGGAAGATCCCACATGCCTCAGAGCAACTAAGCCTGTGTACCACAACTACTGAGCCTGCACTCTAGAGCCCACGAGCCACAACTACTGAGCCTGCATGCCACAACTACTGAAGCCCATGCACCTAGAGCCCGTGCTCCGCAACAAGAGAAGCCATCACAATGAGAAGCCCATGCACCGCAACGAAGAGTAGCCCCCGCTCACCACAACTAGAGAAAGGCCCGCACAGCAATGAAGACCCAATGCAGCCAAAAATAAATAAATAAATTTATTTAAAAAAAATTCAGAGTTGTTTTAAAAAAAAAAAGAGTCACCTTCTTAGAACAAAGGACATTGCTATCATCCAGGAAATTCCAAAGGATTTAGGAGATCGGTGTCAGGAACTGGGGTCAAAGACCAAATTTTAGAACAAAAGATGCTCCTAAGCTCTTATCACTTAGGAAATTACAAGTGTTTTAGGAGCTCTGTATCATGAACTAGGGGTAGAGACCAATATATGTATATTTTCTGTTACATCTCACATGTACGAAGACCTATTGTAAGTGGTGCAGGAGGTGGGAGGACTGAAGGAAAGAACATTAATTCTCCTGGCTTCTTCCTTGCCTGACCATGGGTTGGCAGCAGGGCAGCTTTCATGGGTGTGTGACCTCTGCAGTCAATAGGGCCCCATACTCAGAGGGGTCCTGCATTTGATTTAATGCTTTGCTGACACCATTTTGAAATTCTTAATTTTATCTTTGAATGTGTGTTTCGTTAGTAAAGTCTGATTACTAAAGAGGAGATACACGTGATACACCTTATGCCATTTCTGATTGCCCCATTTGCATACAGCATTTCCAGTGCTCCATGGGCATAGCATTCCTGTGCATCCATGACACTTGGGAGTTCACTGAGACTCAGAGCAAGGTCAAGGTGAACCTCTGCGACTGATTAAGCCCGAAATGCCTCTCCTTCCACTTGAACCAGAACAAACAAACAAACAAAAGGCTGTGGCATGCTAAGAAACCCAACTAACCAAGGAACTCTATCATATCCTTCCTTACTCATGTTACGTCCCTATATTAGCCAACCACTTACACTAAAAATGATGCCATAGAAGGAAAGGGAGGACAGGACAATCCATAGTTCCTTTTCCTTTCAGTCCCTCTTTACTCATTAGTAAGCCAAAGGCAGACAGGGTTGGTACAATGTGTGTGTATAAAGAAGTTAAATGGAATAGTTGAGTTAGTTCTGAGGGGTGTTTCCGCTGTTCCAGCAAGAAAACAAATGCATATGTTATGTATGAACTTTGAAATGTGAATTGGATAATTTTGGTGATTCTGCTGCATACAAGTTAAATGCTCTTGTATTGCATTTAAAACTGACATTGCACAATGTAAGTGGTAAAGTTTGTGCTGATAATTTAAACTTTTAATTCTTTTCTTTACTTTAAATGGTGTTAAATGGAAAAAATTTAAAACATGACCAGTCAAGTGAGAGGGAAAGAAAGACTGTGGAAGAAAAGCTAAAGTTTTATATTTCAGGACCTTTAATTACATTTTTTTCTTGATTTTTCAGTTTGCCCTGGGCTTCACAAATTTACGTACTTGGTTAACGGTGTCTGCGTTCCTCCACCCAAGGCCACAGTTCCTGATGGTGGCCCTTTTCTACAGCTACAGGTCTCCTTGGGTGCCCAGAGCTGGTCCCTCTCCCTTGCTCCTTCAAGCCTGCGGCTGGTAGCACCTGCCACTCTTGCAGTCCGGTGCGGGTGAGAGGGAAGGGGTATGGAGGGAAAAGAGGGAGATATCGCCTTCCCTTGTTTTCTTTTAACCTCTGCCCACATCTTTGTAAATCACTTTCATCATTCCCTCTTTTTTTGTGTGTGGTACGCGGGCCTCTCACTGTTGTGGCCTCTCCCGTTGTGGAGCACAGACTCCGGACGCGCAGGCGCAGCGGCCGTGGCTCACGGGCCCAGCCGCTCTGCGGCATGTGGGATCTTCCCGGAATGGGACACGAACCCGTGTCCCCTGCATTGGCAGGTGGACTCTCAACCACTGTGCCACCAGGGAAGCCCCATCAGTCCCTCTTTTACACGCCTCTGTTTTCATATTTTTTACTGTAGACAATTTCAAACATAGACATATATAGAGAAACTAGTATAATAGATGCCCACATAGCCATTATCCGGGTTCAGCGATACTTCTTTCACTCCTTTGGAGTGTGCCATCTGTTTCTTGCTGGGATCCTGGCTGATATAGGGCCTTCCTATGCATTTGGACTACTATTCAGAGTCATTACACCCCTCTCTTCAACAGGGACAGCAACTATTCAGATTATTTCTGAAAAGAACCAAATTATCCCACAGATTAAAATGGAGGAAGTGGCTTTAGACATATTTCCTGCCTGTTCAGTGAAACTTGGTTCCCTAACTCCCTCCCGGGCATCCTAGCTCATCTTAAACCAGGCTTTGTTTCGTACACAAAGCTGCAAAGAGAGGGCATACTTGGTACCATTCAAAATATGTGAATCACATTAATCAACAGTGTTTATTCCCATAGATTAATAAATGCTTTGTCCTTTCCCTCATGAGAGAAAAGGAAACACTTGGCAAGAATTTTTTCTTTGTGGGGCGGTCCTCTTTGTGAGAGGATTGATTACATGGTCATAGATCAGTATATTTATCTTCCACAACTTCAGGAAAATAATTTTGTCATTAATGAGATTTGCTAGTAAAACAGAAAGGTCATATCCACAAGGATAGAGTCATTTGTAATATGAGACCCTGGTCTCTTAACAAGAAAGAGAATCATTTCAGTTTTAGTCTTTTTATTAGTAGACACAATAAAAGTAATGTACTATTCTAGAAACAGGTATTTGGAATCAGACTCTTTTTCATCACGTCCCATCAGGTGTACCATAGGATTGTCTAAATCAATAGGAAGCTAGAAGGAAGGGGTGCGGAAAGAACTGATATTTATTGAATGCCTTCTTTGTGTTATAAGTGCTCTCAGGTTTATTATCAATTTAATCCTCATAGTAATCCTAGGAGGCTGATGTTATTATTCCTGTGTTATGGAGGAGGAAAGTGAGACTTATGTAGGATAAGTTGCTCCAAGGCCCACAGCTACATAATAATTAAAATAGCCACTATTTATGTATGGCTCTGCTTGACTCTATGCAAAGCACTTTACATTGAAATTTATGAAATTTAACCCTATGGGGTAAATCGCTTTATGCCCATTATACAGATGAGGTGGGTTAAGCATCATGCCATGGTCACATCATTAATACTGGCAGAGTCAGAATTCTGAGTCAGTCCTGGTGGACTCAAATCCTTGCTAGTCTCACCACCTTCTGTCGGCTGCCAAAGAGATGGGTACACTGTTACAATTTCTTTTTCCATCTTGAACTTCTCTTCCTCTTTCACAATGTCCATTCAATCATTCTCGTTAGATCTTTCTCTTTGATAAAGGACACAAAAGCAAATGTGAGTAGACAGGTCCTTTGTCATCTTATTTCATTGTGCAGTCAGTCTCAACAGCTGGCCTGTTCTTTCCTTCATCATTTTCTTGTCTAACACAATTTTCTCCTTTCATTGTCTCCAGACATGTTCATTCAAGTACTCCTAAAATATTTTAAGAAGTAATACATTCCTCACCACATTTTTAAGTTGATGCCTAAAATTTTTATCATGTTAGGTTACATATATATATATATATATATATATATATATATATATATTCCAGTACATTATGAATGACATTTAAAAATAAACTGTCACATCTCTATTTGAATCTATCCAGTAGAATCTAAATATTATAACAATTTGATGCCCCATAATACTTTTAAAATACACAAAAATAAGTTCTTCTTTGTTCATTTTTCTTCTTGAAATTGTATTTCCATTCCATTTCCTAATATATATTTTATACTTTAAAGTATTTCATGAATAACATACTTCTGTGCAACAGAAATATGGAAATAATTTAAAATTTCCTGTGATCATAAGGTTCTAAGTGTTAGAAAATTCTGCACAATTTCTCAAAACATCATAAATATATTGCAAATAGTGATGAATAATTATTAAACATAAAATGTAAAATTGTATTGGAATTGCAGATCTTAATGACATGAGTAAAGCCTTTCTCCCCCATGTATCCAGGGATAAATATACAGGATTTAGTGTCAATGTTGAATGTATGATTTGGCAAATAGAGGTGCTGAGAAGCTCTTCACCTAAATAAGTAAATAAGAATGATGGAGTGTTTTATTTTAAAAATATTTATTTATTTATTTGGCTGTGCAGGGTCTTAGTTGTGGCATGCAGGGTCTTCGTTGCTGCGTGCAGGATCTTTTTTCTTTTAGTTGCGGGATGTGGGATCTTTAGTTGCAGCTTGTGGGGTCCTTAGTTGTGGCATGCATGTGGGATCTAGTTCCCTGACCAGGGATTGAATCCGGGCCCCCTGCATTGGGAGTGTAGAGTCTTAACTGCTAGACCACCAGGGAAGTCCCTGATGGAGTTTTGTGATAGCAATGGGACTCAGTTCTTTGAATTCTTCTCAGTTATATACCAAAAATTATATGGTAATATATCATCAAGATTATTTTTAGTAATCTCTCATCTTGATGACTTAATTAGGTGTCCTTCCCCTTTTAAAAATAATTAATTAATTTTTGGCTGTGTTGGGTCTTTGTTGCTGTGCATGGGCTTGCTCTAGTTGTGGCGAGCAAGGGCTGCTCTTCATTGTGGTGGCTTTTCTTGCTACCGAACACGGGCTCTAGGTGTGCGGGCTTCAGTAGTTGTGGCAGGCAGCCTCAGTACTTGTGGCTCGTGGGCTCTAGAACGCAGGCTCAGTAGTTGTGGTGCACGGGCTTAGTTGCTCCGCGTCATGTGGGATCTTCCTGGACCAGGGCTCGAACCCGTATTCCCTGCATTGGCAGGCAGATTCTTAACCACTGCGCCACCAGGGAAGTCCTAAATAGTGCATTCTAATTGACCATATTTAGAATTAAATATAAAAGAGCCAAAGTATTCTATAACTGTGATTACAGATATAATCACTGATATTTGGAATCTGCTTGCTTGAGTAGACCAGATAATTAGAATACCATGTTAAATAAGCTGAGGTTCAAACCTATACAAGACTGAATGCTTTACACAGGGAAAAATTTCCATGGCTGAGAACTGCATTCTTAACCTGGGCCAGGTATTTCAAAAACATGCTGTTTCGGTCATAAGAGAGCACAAGGAGGGGGTGGAATGGGTAGGGAGAGAAACATTACAGAAGACTTTGTGTAAACTCATCAGCACTGTTGGAAAAACAACACAAAACCACGATCAAGTCAATAACGTTATCTTTGGCCTATAAAGAACAGTACATTTTTTGGCCAACTATCATCCTCGATAATTTGTCTTGTTGTTACATAATATGTTTCCTTAAGAAAACTCAAAGAGCCCTACACAAGTTATGTCATTTTCTTTATAACATGCTGAAGCCGAAAGCAGAAGGGAAGTTGTCTAGACCAGTGCTATCCAAAAGAAATATGAGCCGCATAAATAGTAATTAAAAATTTTCTAGTAGCCACATCTTTTTAAAAAAAGTAAAAAGAAATAGGTGAAATTAATTTGAATATTATATTTTACCCAATATATCTAAAATGTTATCGTATCAACATATAATGAATGTAAAATTTGGCCATGAGAGCTATACCATTCTTTTGTTGGTACTAAGTCTTTGAAATCTCAAGTGCATTTAACATTTAGAGCACATCTCAGTTTGGACTGGTCACATTTCAAGGGCTCAGTAGCCACATAGCATCTCAATTCTAGAGAATATGGAAAGGGTGATGGTCATAGAATCCAAAGTCCGGGCTTTATTGCAAGCTAATATCAATATAATGTGAGTCAGAGTTTGTCGTCATCCTGCTCAAAATCCTCCTGACTTCTTATCACTCCCAAAACAACAGCTAAACTCTTATCTCTGAGGCTGAGCATGATGCAGCCCCACCTTCCTTACCAACTATCTGACCTACCAATTTCCCCCTCACTCATTCTGCGCCCCCCTGTCCCCGCCCCCATCTCAGGATTGTGGTACTTCCGCCTCCTTCAGCTTGGAATGCATCTTCTCCTGCCTCAGTCCCTGAATTCATTTAGGTTTTTGCCAAAATGTCATCTCAGGAAGGCCTGTGACCTAAAATAGCTCTCCTCTCTAGCCACTCTCCAGAGTGATCTCTTGGTATTCATTACACTAAACACTGAAAGTACACATGCATTTTAAAATTTGTTTACTATCTATCTCCTCCACTAGAAAGTAAGATCTATGAGGGCAGGAGCGTTGTCTTGTACACTGTTGGATCACCAACACCTGGAATAGTGCCTGGCACACAGCAGGTGTGTTGAATAGATGAGTAATAATGTTATCTTTGGCAGATCATTTAGAGGGTATAGTGCAGTGTTTAGGAGTGTACAATCTGGAGTCAGACTCTTTGAGATCAAATTCCAGCCTGTCTGCTTACTGTCTCCGTCCTTTTGAGTAACTACTTAACTTCTTTAAACTTTAGGTGCTTCATCTGAAAAATGTGGTTGTCAACAGTAGCATCCATTTTGTAGAGATGATGTTGCTTTGAGAATTAAATGAGATAAAGTAGGTTAAGTACCTAATTCAGTATCCCACCCATAAAAAGCACTCAAGAAAATTTCCTGTTATTATCTTTTAAACAGTGATTAAAATGAGTGCCTTGGCTCCCATGTATTCTTCAACCTGCCCCACTGCTTCACAGACACTGCTCTTGTCACGGTTACTAACGGTCCCTCCTCTTTGCCTCTGCAGTGTATGTGTTCCCTTTCGGCTCCTTGGATACTGTTGAACATTCTCCTGCCTGACTTCTGTAGTACACAGAACTTTCTACTGCCTCTCTGCCTACTCCCTTTTACTCCCCTTTGCTGACTGCTCTTCCCCTTCCCTTGTTTATATTAGTTCAGTCTCTGTCTTTGATGCTGGTTACTCTACGCCCACTCCCTGAACAATCTCACCCACTCCCAGGACTTCAATTGTCATTTCTATGCTGCTGATTCCAAATCTCCATCACCAGCCTGGCTTTCTCTCCTGAGCTCCAGGCTGTATCTGCAATGGCCTTATAGCCATTCAGCTATTGAATATCCAATACTAAAATCATTCTACTTCATCCAAACCTGCTCCTCTTCTGAATTTCCTATTTTAATAAACGGCTCCCCACTCACCCATTGTTCAAACCAGAAAATGCAGTATGTATCAGTCTTGAGTCCTCCCTCTTCCATCCCACAATCCAATCAGTCGCAATCTGCATACTTCTACCTACCCCTGTCGCCATACCTGAGTCCAGGCCAATTTCCTGTCTAGATTCCAGGCTAGACTAGCTAAGCTTCCTTATAGACACCACTGTGTCCATTCTTTCCTTCCTCTACTTCTCCACAAAGTAACAAGAGTAATCTTTTTTCTATTTTTGGCTGCGTTGGGTCTTCGTTGCTGCGCGTGGGCTTTTCTGTGGTTGTGGTGAGCAGGGGCTACTCTTTGTTGTGGTGCGCAGGCTTCTCCTTGCGGTGGCTTCTCTTGTTGTGGAGCACGGGCTCTAGGCGCACGGACTTCAGTAGTTGTGGCACACGGGCTCAGTAGTTATGGCTCGTGGGCTCAGCGCAGGCTCAGTAGTTGTGGTGCATGGGCATGTGGGATCTTCCCAGACCAGCGCTCGAACCCATGTCCCCTGCATTGGCAGGCGGATTCTTAACCACTGCGCCACCAGGGAGGCCCCAAGAGTAATCTTAATAAAATGCAAATCTGATCTCACTATCATGCTCAGAGCCTCATTGCTTAGAGCTCCAAGGTGATGGGTAGCTCCCTATTGCCTTTAAGATAAAGTCAAATCGGGGGGGCAATTTAATTATATATGTTTGAGAAGTTATACTGGCAGGCTTGTTACAAACAAACAAAACAGCATTCCTCCAACATACCCTCTCCTACAGCACTGTTCACTATTTCTTGTGCTTCAGCCTCCCCGGGGGCAACCGCTATCAACTATTTTACCTGATTCTTTTGGGATTATCTCCGTATCTCTAAAGAACGTGTTTACATTGCTATTTTAAAAAAATTTCAGTGACTTCCACTCTAAAGATGAAGATTTAGCTTATTTTCACTAAACCCTATGATACCCACCACATACATAAACACTTTTTATTCCTCATCTTCTCAACATGGCCATGACTTAACTATGTTGCCTTCAGTAGTTACACTGATATGACTTTGTAAATGTTATTCACATCTGAGCCAAAGAATACTATGCTACAAATACTTTTTCTTTATAACTTTTTTTTTTGAGTTAATAACTTTCCCCCCCCGTAACTTGGTTTTTGTAATAAAGAGGCTTAACTCCATTTTTGATATTTGACTATTGGAAGCTTTCAACCTCCATCACTCTTCCCTATCTTCCCACATCTGGGCAGCCAAGATGAGAAGACTTGTGTAGGCCTTTACCTCTAAGAGCTGATGGGAATTTCAAACAGGGCAGACTTTAGCCCATGTTAGGGTAATTCCCCACCATGCTGGCTCCACCTTTTAACCACAGTGAAAGCCCCAAATCACCCCTCATCCTTTGTCATTTTCTCATCAAACTCCTGCATGAGCCCTTTCCCTGCTGGGAACCCCTAGCTTAGTATTAGTACTAAGTATACTTTATTTATAGTCATGGGTGGGTGCACTGTGTCATGTGTCTGGACATCCAAATAAATTCCTAAGTGGGAGATCATGCTCACCTCTGGGCAGACTGATCTATGTATTGATATATACTTATCATCAATACATTCCCAAATTGCCCCACCCCCAGTTTTAAGAAATCTTCCTTCAACATTCTTTAAATGCCAGTCATTCTATCCATGTCATTTTCTTGGTGATCTTTCTCCAGGGCATCTGCCCTGCTCCAGTCCAGCAGATTGGTTGATCTTTAGGCTTCCTTCGGAGCTGTGGTCTTAGATTTTCCCTTCACCATCACCCTGACTTTCTCATGTATCAGAATCCCATTCCCTGGATTCCATTTTCTCTTTTCTTATTTTAGTTGAATAAATTCTCTCATAGCTCCCTGAGAAATGGACCTGTCAGATACTGTTTTTGACCTTTCACATCTGAAAAAAATCTATATTCTGCCCTCCCACTTAATTAATAATTTGGCTGGGGAACTGTACATTAGAAATCATTTCCTTCTACTATTTTCTAGCATCCGGTGCAGCTGTTGAGAAATCTGAAGCCATTCTGATACCTGATTCTTTTTAGAATCCTGTTTTTCTTTCCTGAAAGTTTCTAGAATATTATCTTTGTCCACAGAGTTTGCAATTTCATAATGACGTGTCTCAATGTAGGTTTGTGATGTGTCTCAATGTAGCTCCAAGACATCCATTGTCTTGGGAGCTCGATAGGCTCTTTTAATTTGGAAAGTCATGTCCTTTCATTGTAGGAAATTTTCTTGAATTGGTTCTTTGATAGTTTCCCCCCTTCATTTTCTCTGTTCTTTCTTTCCAGAACTTTCAGATATTGTACTTCCTGGACTAGTCTGTACCTTTTTCATCTTTTATCTTTTCTTCTCTTTCTATCTTTTTGGTTTACTTCCTGGGAGATTTCCTCAACTTTATATTTTAAACCTTCACTGGAAGTTTTCTTTTATACTGTGATATTTTTAATATCCAAGAGTTCATTTTTGCCCTCTGGCTGCTACTTTTAAAAACACTAATACCATCTGGTTCTTGTTTGATGACTGCGATATCTTATAATATTTCACTATTTTTGAATCTTTGAAGATATTAATAGTAGGTTATTCTTTTCCTCCTGCATAGTCTTTATTTCTTCTTTGTTGCTTTTCTATGTTAGTTTGTTTTGGCCTCTGTCTTTCTTATTAGAATATTCCATCAACTGTCTATAGAGATCCTTGACTGTCTGCCCATATCTAGAAGAGAGGCACTAGAAAGCTTTGGGCAAGCTCAATTTACATGGTTGGCTTGTCAACTGTGGGTTTCACTGTAGGGCAATCTGTTGGTCAGAAATATGGGAAGAAAGTGAAGAAAGAAGGTTAGGTGTCTTGACAGTCAGTTATAAACTTTCAGTAGGTTGCCTCCCAGCCTTGCCAACTGCTGGCTTAGGATTCAGCTTTCTTAGGACGGACAGGTGAGTTACTACTCAACCATAATTTTTCCAGCTTCCAAAATTCTGTTGGTGCTGTTTCTTCTTTTATTATCTATGTGCTTGGGGACTTCTACTTTAAAAATAAAATCCATTCATTATTGTTTTAGTGGGTTTTCAGGAGGAACAGAAACTCCCATGAGTGTTGTCTGACATTTCTAATAGGAATTAAAGCATACAGAGTCTTTACTGTATGATTATTGAAGTGTCTACTTTTTGGCCCTTGTCGAATTCACCAACCTTATCTCAGGTCCATTCTATATTCAGACTACCTTTTCAGTTTCTTGAGTGCACCACATTCTGCCTTTGCCATCTGGCCCCCACAAGTGCTGATACCTCTGCCAGGAGCTCCTGTTTGCCCCCCGACTGCCTCTATGGATCTTTCAGGTCTCAGTTTAGGTGTGATTGCTCAGAGTGGATGTCTCTGACCCTCATATTAGGGTGAAATCTCCCTGCTGTGGGGTATCCATACCACTCAGTCCTTCCCCTATTTTAAAATGGGTCACCTTTTATTTTTCCTCACTAGTCTGTAAGCTCTGTGGAGGTAGGGGTTGTGACCATGCTCCACTTCTTTCACTGCAGTATATCCAGCCATTAGCAGAGTGCCGAGGACATAGTAGGTGCTCAATGTGCATTTGATGAATAAACAAATGAAGACAAGTGAAAGGACTTACTTATGATAAGAAAACAGAGATAGTACTGGAAACTGATTCCATCAATTCTTTCTGTTCAACTGTATCGGCCTATCCCTGTTTTCTTGGTTTGCAATTAGAAGAAATCAAGATAGTCTTGATTAGGAAAAGGAGGTAATGATCTCTTAAATTTGTAGGTGGGTCGTACCAGGATAATTGTCTATCTCTGGTTTATAAGTTAGGAAGCAGAGGATTAGTGATATTATACAACGCATGAGAGAAGGTTCTAGAACTGAGAATTAGTATCTTCTGGCTCCTAATACTGTTTTCTTTTTTACTGTTTGAAACACATCTAGGACGTTACGTCTCCAACCTTATTGTCTTTTATGCTTCACGGGTATTTCTGTGTTGTTCTCTATATCTGTCTTTCATCAAGTAACTATCATGTTGCTATTTAAGGGACAAAATCAGCGATTCTCACTTGGTGGGGGTTGTACAAGAATCACCTTGGAGGCTTTTCCATCCATATGTACCCCTTCCTCCTCCTGTCCCTCCAGTCCCTGCCTAAGGTGTTCTATAGTGGTTCTTTGAAAATGCTACCCAAGTGCTATAGACTGAATATTTGTGTCTCCTCCCTGCTCCCGCCACCCAAAATTCATACAATGAAAACTAATTCCCAATGTGACTTTGAAGGGTCTTTGAGAGATGATTTGGTTATGAGAGTGAAGCTGTCATGAATGAGATTAGTGTCCTTATAAAAGAGGCCCTGAAGAGCTCCCTCACCCCTTTTGCCATGCCATGTGAGAACACAGTGAGAAGTCGGCAATCTCCAACCCAGAAGAGGGTTCTCACCAGAACTCAGCCATGCTGGCACCCTGATCTTGGCCTTCCAGCCTCCAGAACTGTGGGAAATTAATTTTTGTTGTTTATAAGCCACCCAGTCTATGGTATTTTGTTATAGCAGCCCGAACAGACTAAGACACCAACTAATTTTGATATGACTAATCTTCATAGGTGAGGAATATTGGATTAAATATTAGTTATGAGCAAAAATGCACTAATCCATTTATGACACATGCCACGGTGGTTCAAGTGATAGTTTTAGAATGTTTAGTTCATTTACAAACACCAGTTAGAGTAGAAAGGAGCCTCTTTTTCAAAGTCAATTGTACATCTTTTTAAAAATTTTTATTTATTTTATTTTTGGCTGCATTGGGTCTCTGTTGCTGTGCTCGGGCTTTTCTCTGGTTGCGACGAGCAGGGCCTAGTCTTCGTTGTGGTGCACGGGCTTCTCATTGTGGTGGCTTCTCTTGTTGCGGAGCATGGGCTCTAGGGCACACCGGCTTCAGTAGTTGTGGCACGTGGGCTCAGTAGTTGTGGCTCACGGGCTCTAGAGTGCAGGCTCAGTAGCTGTGGTGCATGGGCTTAGTTGCTCCGCGGCACGTGGGATCTTCTGGGATCTGCTCGAATCCATGTCCCCTGCATTGGCAGGTGGATTCTTAACCACTGCACCATGGGGGAAGCCCCAATTGTACGTCTTTTAATTGCACACTTCTAATTTCTTCCCATAAGGTTAAAAAAAGGCAAATTACAGTGCTAGAGTTTAGGAGTTTTGACCCATCCATAAACCTGTTTGAGTTTGGCCAGTTCCTTGCACTCTCTCTGCTTCAGAATAGTTCCTTTCTATACAATAAGGACAATAATAATTATACCCAAAATATATCAAAAGAAAAAGAAAATGCCATACATCGTGCTACAAAAATGCTTTATTGAAGAAAAGATTTTGGTAACCAAAGTGTGTCTCAGTCTAAAACTGGAACCTCTTGGGGATAGTCTCTTGGCATGTCTATGCCCATTTCCTTTGTGTAACATAGTGATAATGATAATGTCTCTTGGAGTAGTATGGGTTAAAATAAGATGAGATCATCAATTTGTAGCCCATTATAAAGCCACAAGTTATTCTAGTTACATTTTAAAATTATAAATAGTAAGCCATTTTAGCTAGGGAACATGATATATCCAACAACATCATCAATATAGTTATCCTATGGATACATTTTCTGTCTTATAAGCACTTGATTAGAATAGGCATGTGGGCACGGAGCAACTAAGCCCGTGCGCCACAACTACTGAAGCCCACGTGTCTAGAGCCTGTGCTCAGAAACAAGAGAAGCCACTGCAATGAGAAGCCCACGCACCATAATGAAGAGTAGCCCCCACTCGCCACAACTAGAGAAAGCCCGCGTGCAGCAATGAAGACCCAATGCAGCCAAAAAAAAAAAAAAAATGAATTAATTAAAAAAAACAGGCACGTGGGGCTTCCCTGGTGGAGCAGTGGTTGAGAATCTACCTGCCAATGCAGGGGACACGGGTTCCATCCCTAGTCCGGGAAGATCCCACATGCCATGGAGCAACTAAGCTGTGAGCCACAACTACTGAGCCTGTGCTCTAGACCCCGTGAGCCACAACTACTGAGCCCGCGTGCTGCAACTACTGAAGCCCACATGCCTAGAACCCGTGCTCCGCAACAAGCGAAGCCACCACAATGAGAAGCCTGTGCACCACAACGAAGAGTAGCCCCCACTCGCCGCAACCAGGGAAAAAGCCCACATGCAGCAACGAAGACCCAATGCAGCCAAAAATAAATTAAAAAAAAAAGAATAGGCGTGTGAATGCAGATGAACTGTCAAGGGCATTGGGAAGAAAGACTAGGATGTTTTTGATAGAAAAGCTACATTTCTGAATTTAATTGCTCCTAACAGGACTTGTCTAGACTGACCAAAAGTTTTGGTTTCCCTGAAGTATTAGTTTCTGACCACTTTTCCATCCATGTCCACAGTTCAATTACAGGACTGGCCTCTGAATTTTAATTCTGCTGGGTGCAAGATGATGCATTGAAATTGATGACAATCATAAATGAGGACCCTTTAGTACTGACACATCTCTCCACACACACAAATAACACCAAAGGGATAACTGAGTGAATTGTATGTTAGTTTGAAATGGTAGATGTTTTCTCATATAAAATTCTATTTACAAATTATACAAAATGAAAAACAGGAATGATAGGCCATTGTAATATTTAAGTATGATTTAGTAGGAGAGGGGAATTTACCAGTATTTCAATGCACACTTTGACCTTGGTAGTCTATTTTCTTCAAAACTATTCTGAGCTAATTTATACTTGACACCGTTTGGATGGGTTTGCAACTTCTTTGTTCTTCCTACAGTCATTTGCAAGTAGGTCAATTTACTTACATCCCAAGGTCTCTTAGAAATATATGATGAAAAAATATAGAATTACCTATAAAACAGTCAGGGCTTATTCCTGAACAAGCCTGGAGATTTGTGTCAGCAGTGAGTGATTTCTGTAAAAGTGAAAAGTATTTGAATTATGAGTGACTAGGCAACAGATGGCTGATAGAACAGGGAGGAAAGAAGTGGGAGAGCCTCCATTTACCTGTGAGAATACACTGGTTTCTCCAGTCTTCCATTTGCCTCCCTTTTTGATTTTAAATTTCTCATTGTCAAAACAACAACAATAACAACAACAAAAAGAAATCCTTAAGACTGGACGTTATCCAACAGCTGGAACATAAAAGTTGGTGACAAGAGTTTTGAATTCCATGTACCAGTTTCACTGATGACTCACTGGGAACTTGGTATAGGTCACCTAACCTTGTGCTATTTCAGTTCCTGGATGTATTCAAAAAAGAAGGATAATATTTGATCCTAAAAATAATTAACTAGGGTGAGGATTGGAACCAAGATGGTGGAGTAGAAGGACATACTCTCACTCCCTCTTGAGAGAACACCAGAATCACAACTAGCTGCTCTACAATCATCGACAGGAAGACACTGGAACTCACCAAAACAGATACCCCACATCCAAAGACAAAGGAGAAGCCACAATGAGATGGTAGGAGGGGTGCAATCACAGTAAAATCAAATCCCATAACTGCTGGGTGGATACTCACAGACTGGAAAACACTTATACCAGAGAAGTCCCCCACTGGAGTGAAGGTTCTGAGCCCCACGTCAGGCTTCCCAACCTGGGGGTCCAGCAATGGGAGGAGGAATTACTAGAGAATCAGACTTGGAAGGCTAGTGGGATTTGATTGCAGGACTTTGACAGGACTGGGGGAAACAGAGACTCCACTCTTGGAGGGCACACACAAAGTAGTGTGTGCATCAGGACCTAGGAGAAGAAGCAGTGACCCCAGGGGAGACTGAACCAGACCTACCTGCTAGTGTTGGAGGGTCTCCTGCAGAGATGGGTGTGGCTGTGGCTCACTGGGGGGACAAGGACACTGGCAGCAGAAGTTCTGGGAAGTACTCCTTGGCATGAGCCCTCCCAGAGTCTGCCATTAGCCCCACCAAAGAGCCCAGGGAGGCTCCAGTGTTGGGTTGCTTCAGGCCAAACAACCAACAGGGAGGGTACCCAGCCCCACCCATCAGCAGTCAAACGTATTAAAGTTTTACTGAGCTCTGCCCACCAGAGCTACATCCAGCTCTACCCACCACCAGTCCCTCCCGTCAGGAAACTTACACAAGCCTCTTAGATAGACTCATCCACCAGAGGAAAGACAGCAGAAGCAAGAAGAACTACAATCCTGCAGCCTGTGGAACAAAAACCACATTCACAGAAAGATATACAAGGTGAAAAGGCAGAGGGCTATGTACCAGACGAAGGAACAAGATAAAACCCCAGAAAAACAACTAAATGAAGTGGAGATAGGCAACCTTCCAGAAAAAGAATTCAGAATAATGATAGTGAAGATGATCCAGGACCTCAGAAAAAGAATGGAGGCAAAGATCGAAAAGATGCAAGAAATGTTTAAAAAAGACTTAGAAGAATTAAGGAACAAACAAACAGAGATGAACAATACAATAACTGAAATGAAAACTACACTAGAAGGAATCAATAGCAGAATAACTGAGGCAGAAGAACGGATAAGTGACCTGGAAGACAGAAAGGTGGAATTCACTGCTGCAGAACAGAATAAAGAGAAAAGAATGAAAAGAAATGAAGACAGCATAAGAGACCTCTGGAACAACATTAAACGCAACAACATTCGCATTATAGGGGTCCCAGAAGGAGAAAGAGAGAGAGAGGACCAGAGAAAATATTTGAAGAGATTATAATCGAAAACTTCCCTAACATGGGAAAGGAAATAGCTACCCAAGTCCAGGAAGCGCAGAGAGTCCCATACAGGATAAACCCAAGGAGAAACACACCGAGACACATAGTAATCAAATTGGCAAAAATTAAAGACAAAGAAAAATTATTGAAAGCAGCAAGGGAAAAACAACAAATAACATACAAGGGAACTCCCATAAGGTTAACAGCTGATTTCTCAGCAGAAACTCTACAAGCCAGAAGGGAGTGGCATGATATACTTAAAGTGATGAAAGGGAAGAACCTACAACGAAGATTACTCTATGCAGCAAGGATCTCATTCAGATTTGATGGAGAAGTCAAAAGCTTTACAGACAAGCAAAAGATAAGAGAATTCAGCACCACTAAACTAGCTTTACAACAAATGCTAAAGGAACTTCTCTAAGTGTGAAACACAAGAGAAGAAAAGGACTTACAAAAACCCAAAACAATTAAGAAAATGGTAATAGGAACATACATATCGATAATTACCTTAAACATGAATGGATTAAATGCTCCAGCCAAAAGACACAGGCTTGCTGAATGGATACAAAAACAAGACACATATATATGCTGTCTACAAAAGACTCACTTCAGACCTAGGGACACTTACAGACTGAAAGTGAGGGGATGGAAAAAGATATTCCATGCCAATGGAAATCAAAAGAAAGCTGGAGTAGCCATACTCATATCAGATAAAATAGACTTTAAAGAATGTTACAAGAGACAAGGAAGGACACTACATAATGATCAAGGGATCAATCCAAGAAGAAGCTATAACATAGCACCCAACATAGGAGCACCTCAATACATAAGGCAGCTGCTAGCAGCTCTAAAAGAGGAAATCAAGAGTAACACAATAATAGTGGTGGACTTTAACACCTCACATACGCCAATGGACAGATCATCCAAAAGGAAAATAAATAAGGAAACAGAAAATTTAAATGACACAATAGACCAATAGATTTAATTGATATTTACAGGACATTCCATCCCAAAACAGCAGATTCCACTTTCTTCTCAAGTGCACATGGAACATTCTCCAGGATAGATCACATCTTGGGTCACAAATCAAGCCTCAGTAAATTTAAGAAAATTGAAATCATATCAAGCATCTTTTCTGACCGCAACACTATGAGACTGGAAATGAATTACAGGGAAAAAAACATAAAAAACACAAACACATGGAGGCTAAACAATATGTTACTAAATAACCAAGAGCTCACTGAAGAAATCAAAGAGGAAATCAAAAAATACCTAGAAAAAAATGACAATGAAAACACGATGATCCAAAACCTATGCGATGCAGCAAAAGTAGTTCTAACAGGGAAGTTTATAGCTATAGAAGCCTACCTCAAGAAACAAGAAAAATCTCAAATAAACTATCTAAACTTACACCTAAAGGACTAGAGAAAGAAGAACAAACAAAACCCAAAGTTAGCAGAAGGAAAGAAATCATAAAGATCAGAGCAGAAATAAATGAAATAGAGACAAAGAAAACAGTAGCAAAGATCAATAAAACTATAAGCTGGTTCTTTGAGAAGATAAACAAAATTGATAAACCATTAGCCAGACTCATCAAGAAAAACAGGTAGAGGACTCAAATCAATACAATTAGAAATGAAAAAGGAGAAGTTATAACAGACACCGTAGAAATACAAAGCATCCTAAGAGACTACTACAAGCAACTCTATGCCAATAAAATGGACAACCTGGAAGAAATGGACAAATTTTTAGAAAGGTATATCCTTCCAAGACTGAACCAGGAAGAAATAGAAAATATGAACACACATCACAAGTAATGAAATTGAAACTGTGATTAAAAATCTTCCAACAAACAAAAGTCCAGGACCAGATGGCTTCACAGGTGAACTCTGTCAAACATTTAGAGAAGAGCTAACACCCATCCTGCTCAAATTTTTGAAAAAATTGCAGAGGAAGGAACACTCCCAAACTCATTTTATGAGGCCACCATCACGCTGATACCAAAACCAGACAAAGATACTACAAAAAAAGAAAATAACAGACCAATATCACCGATGAATATAGATGAAAAAATCCTCAACAAAATACTAGCAAACAGAATCTAACAACACATTAAAAGGATCATACACCATGATCAAGTGGGATTTATCCCAGGGATGCAAGGATTCTTCAATATATGCAAATCAATCAATGTGACACACCATATTAACAAATTGAAGGAGAAAAACCATATGATCATCTCAATAGATGCAGAAAAAGCTTTTGACAAAATTCAACAACGGTTTATGATAAAAACTCTCCAGAAAGTGGGCATAGAGGGAACCTACCTCAACATAGTAAAGGCCATATATGACAAACCCACAGCAAACATCTTTCTCAATGGTGAAAAACTGAAAGCATTTCCTCTAAGATAAGGAACAAGACAAAGATGTCCACTCTCACCAGTATTATTCAATATAGTTTTGGAAGTCCTAGCCACGGCAATCAGAGAAGAAAAAGAAATACAAATTGGAAAAGAAGAAGTAAAACTGTCACTGTTTGCAGATGACTTGATACTATACATAGAGAATCCTAAAGATGCCTTCAGAAAACTACTAGAGCTAATCAATGTATTTGGTAAAGTTTCAGGATACAAAATCAATGCACAGAAATCTCTTGCATTCCTATACACTAATGATGGAACATCTGAAAGAGAAATTAAGGAAATACTCCCATTTACCATTGCAACAAAAAGAATAAAATACCTAGGAATAAACCTTCCTAGGGAGACAAAAGACCTATATGCAGAAAACTATAAGGCACTGATGAAAGAAATTACAGATGATACTAACAGATGGAGAGATATACCATGTACTTGGATTGGAAGAATTAAAATTGTGAAAATGACTATACTCCCCAAAGCAATCTACAGATTCAATGCAATCCCTATCAAATTACCAATGGCATTTTTTTACAGAAGTAGGACAAAAAAATCTTAAAATTTGTATGGAGACACAAAAGACCCCAAATTGCCAAAGCCGTCTTGAGGGAAAAAAACGGAGCTGGAGAAATCAGACTCCCTGACCTCAGACTATACTACAAAGCTACAGTAACCAAGACAGTATGGTACTGGCACAAACACGGAAACATAGATCAATGGAACAAGACAGAAAGCCTAGAGATAAACCCATGCACCTATGGTCAACTAATCTATGACAAAGAGGCAAGGATATACAATGCAGAAAAGACAGCCTCTTCAATAAATGGTGCTGGGAAAACTGGACAGCTACATGTAAAAGAATGAAATTAGAACACTGCCTAACACCATACACAAAAATAAACTCAAAATGGATTACAGACCTAAATGTAAGGCTGGACACTATAAAACTCTTAGAGGAAAACGTAGGAAGAACACTCTTTGACATAAATCACAGCAAGATCTTTTTTGATCCACCTCCTAGAGTAATGGAAATAAAACCAAAAATAAACAAATGGGACCTAATGAAACTTGAAAGTTTTTGCACAGCAAAGGAAACCATAAACAAGACAAAAAGACAACCCTCAGAATGGGAGAAAATATTTGCAAACGAATCAACGGGCAAAGGATTAATCTCCAAAATATATAAACAGCTAACGCAGCTCAATATTAAAGAAACAAACAACCCAATCCAAAACTGGGCAGAAGACCTAAATAGACATTACTCCAATGAAGACACACAGATGGCCAAGAAGCACATGAAAAGCTGCTCAACATCACTAATTATTAGAGAAATGCAAATGAAAACTACAATGAGGTATCACCTCACACCAGTTAGAATGGACATCATCAGAAAATCTACAAGCAACAAATGCTGGAGAGGGTGTGGAGAAAAGGGAATCCTCTTGCACTGTTGGTGGGAATGTAAATTGATACAGCCACTATGGAGAACAGTATGGAGGTTCCTTAAAAATCTAAAAATAGAATTACCATTACCATAGATGACCAGCAATCCCACTACTTGGCACATACCCAGAGAAAACCATAATTCAAAAAGATATATGCACCCCAATGTTCATTGCAGCACTATTTACAATAGCCAGGTCATGGAAGCAACCTAAATGCCCATTGACAGATGAATGGATAAAGAAGTTGTGGTACATATATATAATGGAATATTACTCAGCAATAAAAAGGAATGAAATTGGGTCATTTGTTGAGACGTGGATCCAGAGACTGTCATACAGAGTGAAGTAAGTCAGAAAGAGAAAAACAAATATCGTATATTAACACATATATGTGGAACCTAGAAATTGCTACAGATAAACCAGTTTGCAGGGCAGAAATTGAGACACAGATGTAGAGAAAAAATATATGGACACGAAGGGTGGAAAGCCGCAGGGGTGGTGGTGGTGGTGGTGTGATGAATTGGGGGAGTGAGATTGACATGTATTCACTGATGTGTATTAAATTGATGACTAATAAGAAAAAAAAAAGAATAGCACAAAGAACGTACATATACCCTTTACCTAGATTTGCCTATTAACATTTTGTACTGTTGGCTTTATCATTTTTGTATGCTTTCTCTATTGATCTTTTCCACTCTACGTATGTCTGTTTTTTTCTGAACTGTTTGAAAGTAAGTTGCAAACATCATGCATCTGTTAACGTTTTTAAATTAATGTAATTTTGTAACTTTCTTCAAAGTAAAAATAATTTTTCTCAGATAGTTCTATCTTTTACCAAAATGTAGAGGCCACTTGGAGCATTATATTTTACCTTGCTTTTGTCCTGTTATCTATTTTAACTGCCATTCATGAGGTCCTTTTCATTTCTTATATCTGTACTCTACTATTGTTTTAGATTGTCCTTTAATAAAATCTGAAGTCTTGACGTAAGTACCTGTTGCTACAACATAAAAAATTATAGCTATGTATGTCATGTGACATATTACAGAATTTTGTAAAGTGCTAAATTCTTGTTACATAATTTTGATTGAAGAGAACTCGTTTTCTAATGTAAATGCTTGCATTTAAGTAATTAGACTAATTAGATTTCTATTTAGTAAAAGAAAATTAAAAAATAAAGTGTTAAAATAATTAACTGGGGTAACTGTTTAGAGTTCTAAGAGGATATTCAATTACGTTAGTTTCTACCACTTTAGTAATTACAGTCAACAATATGTCTTAATCTTTAGCTATCTACACTGGCTAAATTCTAAAATTTTACATTAATTAACATAAGTTTTCACTTTAACTTCACTTCCCAACTCTAGTCCCCACATCCTTGGCATCATTTTTTCATAGATTTCTTTTCTCTGATAATATCTTTTGATACTATTTCAGGTCAGTAAATCTGCTTCTGCTTTTGTTGGTACTTTAGATTCTAATCAAATCCTCTATATTTCATCTGATTTAGATTAGGATTCATTCCCTTAAAATTTACTGCCAGCATATGAGCCTGCTATTTTTCTTATATGGACAAGATCCATTCATAAGAAAAGCATAATTTATGTATAACATGAGTAGAAATAATGTATCTTAAATTTCTCATAATTTTTATCATTGGATCCTTGTCTCTCTTATTTGTGTATTAATTACTGTTCATTAATATATCCCAGTGTTTAAGCTGGGAGAGTAGAAATTTCACCATTCAACATAGAATTTGGCCGCTATGGATAACCCTAGAGGTCAGCTAGTTCAAGACTCTCATTTTACAGATAAGGAAGTGGGTAAATCACTTATTTGTCTAAGGCCACACAACACTTTGTGATAGAGTAGGGACGAAAACCCATGAGTCCTGGGTCTCCAGCCACTGCTGCTATCACTCTAGGCCTAATTAATACACACATGCTTTAATTGATGAATTCGATTCAGTTCAACCCATGCTGGGTTCAGCCCCTCGGTAAGCTTATCTGTTTATAGGCAGACACTGCACCTTTAATTCAGGCCAGCCAAAACTATAACCTTGTGAATGAGAAGTTCAGATGGAGAACTGGCACAGATCCATCCTCCCACTGAAAATACATATGCCACACAGATGCTGAATAGTCATCTTTGTTTCTGAGGACAACACATTACTTCTCAGTGGCAGCAATATATTCTCTAATCATTTGACAAACATTTAATTTACGTCCACTATGAAACAGGCATTATACCTTTTGTATCTAGGGCTCTTGCCCTCAGGGAACTTACAATCTAAGATGAAGGCAAATGTGAAACGAATAACCATATAAAGAGTTGAATCTGGGAATTTTCTGGTGGTCCAGTGGTTAGGACTCTGGGCTTCCAATGCAGGGGGCACAGGTTCTATCCCTGGTTGGGGAACTAAGATCCCACAATCTGGGCGGCATGGCCAAAAAAAAAAAAGTTGAATCCTATAACGTAAGTGTACATATATTAAAAGCATCCAGTTAAAAATTTCCTTCTTTGTATCACAGTTTCTTGCAAAATTAGCCATTTTGATTTATAACCAACAAAGGAAGCAGATAAGCATGTGCTGGGAGTTGGTTATTCATAATTGCCAAGGTTTACTTGGTCCATTACTAACAACTGTTTCTCCTGCAAGGTATACCATTGTAATTAGGTGAAATTTTTTTGGAGTGGGATAGGTAAAAATGAAGTAAATATTATGTTTATGTTTTAAATTACTATTTGTATTATTATAAACAATACATTTTGGGGGGATAAAACATTCAAATTATACTTAAAGGTACAAAGAAAATGGTCTCTCTACAGTAAGTCCCCTACATACGAACCTTCAAGTTCTGAACTTTCAAAGATGCAAACATGTATTCGCATGTCTAATCATGTAAGTTAGTTCATGTGTCTGGCATACATTGTCACGTGTGTGCATCCTCTACAAGTGGTTGTGCTTTTGTGTACTTTACTGTACAGTACTGTATAGAGTACAGTAGTACAGTATCTTTATTTCAAGCTAGATCTGTAAGAGGACGATTTCATTGAACTCCTTGCTGTGCAGCATGAGGAGCTTACTGATGGAATTGGAGGCCCAGAGAAAGGACAAAGAGAAAGAGGAAGAAGAAGTAACTGAAGAACCAAAGAGATTCATGATGCAGGAAATGGCAAGGGGATTTTCTTTATTTGAGGAGGCACTGTTAGTCCTTGAGGCACGTGACCTGAACATAGGAGGATACACGAAGGTTGCAGCAGCTCTTCAGACTGCAATCCAGTGCTACCACGTCATCTATGACAAGAAAAAGAGATTCTACCCAGACATCACTGGATCATTTTTTCAAGAGGGTAGATAGAATTGAATCCAGCAAGGAACCAAAACCAGTGCTGTCAACATCAGGCATGAGTGAAATTGCATCTTGCCCTCCATCTCCTATTGCAAACTATCCTTCAGCTCTACCATCTCTCACCTCCTCTTCCTCCAAGCCCAAGTTCATTGGACTTACGAACAAATTGGACCTACAAATGTGGTCTCAGAATGGAACTTGTTCATATGTAGGGGACTTACTGTATTCTGGGTGTACACACTTACAGTTTGTTGTTCTCTTCTTTTTCAGAAAATTTCTAAGCATATAGAAACATATACATGTCTAATTTTTTCTTATAAATATGAAAACGGGTTAATGGTAAATGTTTTTTCACTTACTCTAGACATATTTACACAATACATATTGATCTATCTCATTTTTGAAAATGTTTACCTGTGTACCATAGTATGCATATACTATAATTTATTCAAACAGAAGTTTATCTTTTAAAAGGTCAATAATACTAAACACTGGGAAGGTAAAACAGAATATGAATATATTATATATATTCTCACATACACACACGTATATATGAAACAGCCATTATCAGAGTGAATAATATGATTAATAGGATAGCCACAGATGTATAGTTGTCAAAGTTCATTCAGTTAATGACTACTTCTTCATCTTTGTTGATGGATAGGTAGAGCCCATCAGTATTTTGACTGGTTGCTTTTGTCTTTTCATTCAAAGCAGCTGATACCTTTCTCCCTAACTAACCTGAGTAAGTGGTGAAAGTCAACCTTTTTCCTTTCTGAGGCCATGCTTGGTGCTGTCAGTGATATCTAGTTATAGTCCCCAGGACTCAACATCCATTTTAAGTCATACGGACTTTCTTGAGGAATTCCCCACCCTCCTCTGCCCCCACTTGGCTTGACTTCCTGGCTTTAATCAGCTGCAATTTATCAAGTCCCTATAATGTGCTCAGTGCAGAGCAGAACAAATCAGTGTTCTACCTCACAATTTAAGGAAGGCAGGGGGCTAGTTTTTGTTTTCAGATAAAAATCTATTAATAAAACATAAACTCCCCAAAACTTCCTTTAAACCAAACAACATTGTCACACGCTCACAAGCTCTTTTTACTTACACAGCCAGATGACTCAAGATTACTACATTTCTATTCATAAGGAGTTTGCTGGCCCCAAATCAACACATTCAGGCTTTCCCCCATCTTCCTTCTCTCTCCCCTGGGAGACTGACTTTTGGAGCCTTGCTGCATCGTATTTTAGCCGAATGAAGACGATGTGTGTTTGCTGCCCGAACTGTAGGTTCTGGGATTTTATAAAGCTTCCCCCCAGCCCCGCTTTTTAAAGTTGCTTTTTTGTGGTAGGGGACGAGGAGGTCAGAATGTTTATGCCTCTGAGTCTTCCAGTTTAGAAATATATTCTAAAAATGGTAAATAGACTAAGGCCTTCTGTTTGCTATTTACTATAGAACTGGGTATTCATTTCAGAAATCAGCTGCATTACCGTCCGTCACTCAGTGTGACAGAGGGATGAAGGAAACAGAGCACTAGCCCTGCCTTGGGGAGTTACAGTTGACGCTTCTGCTTTTGCACTTGACTCTCCTAAGAAACGGGCCCATCTTTCCCTTTAGCTCTTTCGCTTCAGTTTCCTTGGCAAAACTGAAGAAAAACAAAAAGTCAACGTCAAACCTGAGCGCATCCCCGAGGCCTTTCCACTCCCCTGACCCGGAGGCATTGGTCTCGGCCAACCCCCCACCCCCAATTACAAGCTCTTTTCACACGCGATCGCGGCAGGGAGAAAACCACTACGATGAACGACCTAGGCTCAGCCCCTTTCCTTTCAGGGCCTCCCCACAGCGCGAGAACCGGGTCCCCAGTGGCGGCCCGCTCCCAGCCTTGCCCGTTCGCGGCCCTCCGCGGGCTCGGGTCCTCGAGCGCGCGGGCTGGGCTGGCAGCCGAGGGAGCAGCGCGGGGTCGCGAGCAGGCCAGGGACGGTGGCAGAGGACTCGGGCTCCGAGCGGGGGGCCGAGGTCGCTCCGGGGTCCCGCGCCCGGGGGCCTAGGGGGAGGCGAGGCGGCGGCGGCGGCGGCGGCGGCGGCGGGAGGGGGTTGAGGGCGGGGCGGCTGGCGGTTACGCGCCGCGGCTCTTTCTCCCGAGCGCCCGAAACTCTTCCCGCCCGCGCCCCGCGCCCTCGGCGACCCCAAGCTCTCGCACCTAGTCCCCGGCCCGCCCCCGCCCCGCCTCCGCCCGCGCCACCCCCACAGCCGGCCGCCGGCCGCGCTTCTCTCGATTACAAAGGAGGGAAAATGAGCCGGGCGGCGGCAGCGGTGGCGGCGCGGCGCTGGGCCACCACTGCGGCGGCTATCGCAGCCGCCCCCGGCACCACGTAGAACGCCCCCGTTCGTCCAGCCGCGGCCCAGGCCGGAGTGCAGCCTGCCTCTCGCCGCTCGCCTCCCCAGCCCTGCGCGTCGCCTCGCGGCCGGAGAAGGAGGAGGTGGAGGAGGAGGAGGAGGTGGAGGAGGAGGAGGAGGAGGCGCCGCCTTCGCCGCGCCGCGCGTCCTCGCCGTTGTCTGCGCTCGCTCTGGACCAGTTTGGGGAAGTTGGTCGAGCCCCGTGTCGCCCAGATGTGCGACCTCATTGAGCCGCAGCCGCCCGAGAAGATCGGCAAGATGAAGAAGTTGCGGAGAACTTTGTCGGATAGTTTCAGCCGCATTGGTGAGTGGCGTGCTGTCCCGGGCACCCGGCCCGGTGCCCCCATGCCCGCGCCCTCGGCCCCGCGCTTCTGGCACTGGCGGTGCAGCGGCCACCCGGGACTGGCGTGGGGGGCGTTGCGCGCGGAGGGTGGAGGGAACAGTGCCCAGGACCTGCGGGAGGGCGACGACAAAAACGAGAGACACCTCTTTCCCTCAGGACCTGAGGGTTCATTTGTGCATGGTCTTAAGCCTACAATTTGGGTTCCCTCTCCTCGCCACTAGCGCTCCTGCTTTCGCGTACACCGGGGACAGGCGGCGCGGCCGCCTGGGTCACCTATTTTTTTGCACGCAGGCTTTGGTATTGGGTGTTTGGTCAATAATTTAGCTTTGGAAATTGGTGAAATGTTGAGTTTGTACCTTGGTATTGTTTAACACATCCAACCTAAAGAGAAGTGGGACAGATACCTTGGGACCTTTTGTTCGGTACTTCGGGTCCTCGAAAGCGAGATTTGGGCGTTCAGTCTCGAGTCCTCTGAATCTTTCCATTGCTGCAGAGAAATTCGCGCCGTGAACTTGTCTGAACATTTAGGAATAAGTCTCCCAAACTTCTTCCATTTACTAGACCAAGGCTATTGTCTTTAACTCAGCCAACCAATTGACCGACAGATAACCGACCGAGAAATGTTTAGGACATTTAAGAATAAATCCATGTCACGGACTATAACAGGGTGACAACAGTGTCACGTGGAATGGGTGGTTAGATTTCTAGGGTTGGCCATAAAAACCCCTTTTAACCTTAAGACGGTAGCTATCTTCTCTAACATCTTAACTTTCATTTACACAGGTAACTGCTTTCAGCAAGAAAATCGTACAAAATAACCCCTCAGAGTCCCTAAGGAGCCTCTAGCCTTTGTTTCACTTGTTTAACATGTCATCCATGTTAATGAAGGTGTTAATGGAAATTAAGCATAAGGTGCTTAATTCCTTAAAATAAAACCCTGGAGTGCATATGAGTATTGTCCTTGTCCTTCCATCCATTCATTTAAAAATCATTGTATAAGTGCATCGTGAAATATGCAAACTTTCCTCAAGTCAAAAAAATGTTTAGCCTACTGTTCTTTGTTGTTTTTAAACTGAAAATTCCATATTGGTATACATAATCTTTCCCAAGATGACTGTAAAGTTATGGTGTGAAACCAATATTTAGCCCTGGTTTTATTTATTTTGTGTATGGGATATTTGCAATTTTACTCTTAGGAGTTAGGGATGTGTATGAAGAGCCCCTGCATTCAAATGAAGTTTGAAGTTAAGAAGAGTGTGAGAAAGCAAGGTGTTGAGTAGCTGTGCTTTATTAAGGAGGATGTTTCAGTCCCTGACCCAAACTATCACAGAGGCGGGTTCTGGAGTCCATTAAGCCCTGTTCTATAAGGCATTAACTGTATATTTACTAATGCTAATGACTCTGTTGGAACTCTTCCAGTTTTGTGTTAAATAATTCATTGCAATTGAATCTCAGTAAGAAACCAAGGACATTAATATAAAAATTCCTTATGTTTAGGTAATTTCAAGGTTTTGATGGACAATCAGTAAAATTTAGATTAACTACAATGCTGGCAAATGGGGTATTATAGTTAATTGGATTTTCTAGCTTACAGAGATTTAGTGATGTGAAACTCCTTTTGATTACAACTCTTGTTAAAACGTCTTCTAAGTTCTAGTAGATTTTACTTCCTCCCTTTCAGAAACAGTACAGTGAAGTGATCATAACTGATTATTTCTTGTATTGATGGAGGGTCATGATTCGAATAGCAAATCTCATTCCGGAATACTGTAAAAGGAGATAAAGAGGTTTTAAATGATTATGATTGTATAACAAGCTCAAGACATTCATTAGAGTAGCATTACAGAAAATAAGTCTTTGTTATCTATTTATTTTTTGAAGTTTTATTTGTAAAATCAAAAAGCATGCAATCAATCTGATTATTTAAGGATTTTTAAGGTGCTGGAGGCTGTTGAATTGAGGCTTTACTGTGGGATTACGTAGTGCATGGATTTAAAGGTGTGGGCTGTGTGTCAGATGGACTAGGATTTCTGGTGTTGCCACTTGTAGTGGAGTGACCTTGGACAGGTCCCTCACCTTCTGAGCTTCAGTTTTTCAAGTCAGTTTTGTTATTGGCACTTAGTGAAATAATGCATATGATGTCCTGTGTTGTATGGAATAAAGACTCAATAGATGTTCATAATGTGTTATTATCATTATTGGTGATTACAACATGCTGACATATGGATCTTCTAGGTGGAAAGCAAGAGAAGTAAGAGAAGTGACCACTGACTTTACAGTGTGGCTAACCTGAAAACAGGATGGGTTTTGGAGTTAGGCTGATCTGGGTTCGAATCCCATTTTCCTTGCCTGCTGTGTGCCTTGGGCAACAACTTGCAGAATTTCCTTAGATCCTAGAGTCCTTATCTGTCAGTTTTCTTAAGGTTGTTGTGAAGATTAGATCAGATAAAATACATAAAATATCTAGTGCAATATCTGTCACATGGTGAAGATCAGTATTGGAGGCTATTATTCCTTCTGATTTCTCTGTTTATCTCCTATCTTCCTCATTTCTTCGTTGGTACTTCATGAGGAGATCAAAGAGTGAATGGTTTATTCCTGCTGAGTAATCCAACATCTCAGTATATTCATTCCCTTTAACCAATCTACTCCGGCTTTCGAAATAAACATACTGACTTTATTTTGCTTTTTTAGTATGATTCAGAAGTGTAGTTTGTTAAATATACAGTATCATTGTTTAGCCATGAAAAATTAGTGATCATCTATAGAAAATGAGGACAATTTTTGAAAGTCTATGATATTCATTAATTATGGATTAATCATTATTATAAAAGATTAATAATAATTCTAACTATATAAAAGCGACAATGCTAATGTTTAATTTACTCACACATGAAAGATCAGGCTAACTTTGTCACTGCCCACCTCAAATGCAGCTGATCTGAGATTACTATATTATAAAAACACATTGGCTTTCAAGCCATAGCACTCTGATTTACTACATCTGCCAGGGAGTGACTATAACACAGCTATGGTTCTTTTATAAGATGGGTGTAATTGAATTTCAAAGTCATCCATTGATTTCAGGAGTGAGTATTTATGGTTTTCTGCTAAATAGTGTCAGTGTGTTCACTTATTAGGAATTAGTATAGTTGTCTCATGCTTTTTTTTTAAAAATTTAGGTTAGCATAAACAAAGACAAATGGGAAATTGTTTAAAAAATTTATATTAAAATTCATTTCCTCTTTTCTTTCATTGTTTCTTTTTTATTTTTGAATGATTGCCTAGAAGGAGAAAGGCTTTCTGTAATATCCCGTGTAAGATTAAGGTCGAACTGACATTTCTTCATATTCATTTGAATGCATTTCTTCACACTTAGTTGGATGATCTTCTAGAGAAAGGAAGTTTATACTCTGCGATATACGAGATGAACCCTACGTATACCATTTCTTTGAAAGATGCAGTTTGTGAGATAACTGAATAAAAGGAAGAGGCTGTGGTTACACTGAATTTGGGAGTTTGTTACCTTGTTCTGTAAGAGTGTAATTTTAGAGTCCAGCTGTCACCTGATAAATCCATTCTGTCAAAAAGAAAAATGTAAGGTTAAAGGTTCAGAGGCAAAATTTAACTATTGTACCATATCCTCTCCCAATGTAGTTTCAAAAGATTTTAATTTGAAAACTGTGAAATGGAATTTATGATTCTTTCATAAGAGAGAATAGTACATGGTTTTCATATGCCAAAACTTTAGTGTATCTCAAAGGGTAAGATGCTATCCTTTTGCCTTTGAAGTGCAACTCATTAATTCTGCCAGTAATTATCGAGTACCTCCTATGCGCTAGATATTGTGCTGGCATTCAGATTCAGTGACCATTGTTACTGGTCCCTGTCCTCAAGGACTTTAAGGGAAGACAGGCCAATGAATGAGCATGGACACATTCTACCATGAAGATTAGCATAACTTGCTCTTGAAGAACATAGGAGGGGATACCATTTTAGTCTTGGTGAGATCATGGAAAAACTTCTGCCGGGAGCAATGTCTGAGCAGAGGACTGAATAGAATATCTGATTATCTTAGATGGCTTAATATATGCCCCTTTGTTAACCCAGAAAAATGTAATATGCTTGTTATTCCATGATATCCTTGAAGACAATTGTGGGTTTGTATTTACATGAATAATTAGTGACAATCAGAGAATGTAATCAATAATGAGATGTTGTGTGCTTGTCTAGGTCAGAGTTTATTCATCAATGACCTGATAAATATTTGGCAAAGATATCTTTAATTGGTCTTTTTTGTTACCACTGACTGCTGTTCAGGGAAAGGATACAATATTTAAAGAAACTATGCAAGGTGTCAATCTAGCAATGAAGAGTTCAATGAAAGGGTAGACTTCTTGGTCTTAAAATATTCTCCCCTCTGGTGCCCTGGGCTTGAGAATAGTGTACAGGGGAGATAATCTGGCTTCCTGCTCTTTATATCTTAGGAAATACACCTGCAATGACCCTTCTATTTCCTCCTTTTCTTTCTACCTACAGATCCCACCCCTTTATCCAGAATGTTGGAGGAATTGGCAGGACTTAGGTGGCAAGAGAGAAATAGTCCAGTCTGGGTGTTAAAGACATTCTAGTTTCTACTCTCCTAATCTCTCAATTTGAGGGTCTTCCTTCCTTGTTTGCAATTCCCTGAGAGAAGTTATCAACTGTAGTTCTTGCTGGTTACTTTGCTTAGGAAAACCCATGGCTTAATCTCCAGAACTTTTATCATGTCCCAAGTAAAGAAGATATATTTAAACGTCTGTGCTGTGAATGATAAGCTTGCTGCTGTAGCTTTGCACTTTGCATGGCAACAACGTAATGTGTTTTACCTTAATCTTTGTTAAATGAGTGAGGTATGAGGCTGTACAATAATTCACTTTGTATTTGAAATCAGTGAGCTAATCATTTCTTATTCCAAAAAATTGTTCTTTTTTTAGATGGAACAACTTGTTTATATTTACATAGGTCACTAATATTTTATGAAGGAATCACTAGTCAAGTATGTTAATTAAAGGACACGCCTTGGGTTGAGAGAGTGAGGGGTATAGTCTAGTAACATTGTTGACTGATATTTAAAGAAAGCCTTCTGGATTAGAAGTTTTATATTGTGAATTAAAAATGTCACCATTAAGAATCACCTAGGATCTTCTACCTTTCTATCCAAGTAGGTTATTTAATTTAATTTATTTATTTGGCCACACCAAGCAGTTTGCGGGATCTTAGTTCCTCCACCAGGGATTGAACCTGTGCCCTTGGCAGTGAAAGCATGGAGTCTTAAATCTTAAACACTGGACCACCAGGGAATTCCCCAAAGTAGGTTATTTTAGATTTAATATAAATTAAGTCAAATACATTATGTAATATGGGTGAGTAATTGGATGCAAGATAAACCATTTGAAACTGGGACAAAGATCTGTCTTTTTATTTTCCATTCGGAAGAAATGGTTCTCTAATGAAGGAAGTAGAGAAAATTATTACAAGATCAGTTTCTTAGGCAAAAGGGGAAGACTAAAAATTAAACTTTGAGAAACATTTTATCTCTCTTGACCTACCCTTTTCTGCCTTAACTCATCACCACAACCACAGACTTCTTGATGTTTTAAAAAGACAAATTTATAGTATGACACAGAGAAAAGAACCTTTGCAGGATTGCTAGACGGTATAATATAAGCTTTGCTGTGATGGCTTCAGTTTAGGCACAGGACTTCTCTCAGAGCTTAACTGCCCAAACTATTTGTTTTCCATTGCTTTGGTCAGAACATAGCTTTCCAAGTAAGAGCGACCCAAGCACTTCTATCCTGAATAGAACTATCCAGTATAGACCAGTAAGCACTTATGCACAATTCTGTACCTCTGAAACATTTCTCCAACTTGTGTTTTCAGCTAAATTCACTCCTTTGTGCATTCTCCTTAATCTGAAACATTCTAAATAATTGTAGGGTTTAAGGAACTAGGTGTTTGCCAACTATATATATGAAATACTTCTCTTTCTCTTTAGAGTAATAAAATTTCAATTCTGAAGTCATGAATATTTAAAATAAATTTTAAGTATTTGCTAGTACCTATAAAATATTCCACATGTATTGTTTCCTTTGGTGATACTTTGTTAGAATAGTTATCATGTTGAAACTGTTTGAATTATGTTTCTGCAGTGCTTATTTTACACGCTTGATCTTTCATCATCAAACTTAAACTTCTCTCAGTATGAAAATCTCATTCCGGGCACTGTGCAGAGTGAATGTCTTCCTGACAACTGGTTTGGGAGGTCCAGCCACCATGCTTAATGATAGACCAGCAAACACCAGAAGTTTAAGGGGAAATTTTTTTAAGATTACTTTTTGATTCTTTAATACTTTCATTAAAACATTTTCCTACTAAAGAAGAAATAGAGGAAAGATATGCATACTTCTTTTCCACAGCTGGGAGGATAGTTCCATTTACATATTTATGAAAGTGTCTCACAAAGATGCGTGCTGTGCAATTCTCTCTCTCATTTGCAGTTTTCACATTTGTATCATAACATTGTTATTCAGGTTGGGGTACGATTTTACTTTTTGAAATGAAAACACCATATTGCTTTGGGTTTTTTTTTTCTGTTTTTTAGAACTTAGATACTTAGTGTCTTTGAGATGTTTCACAATAACTGTTTCCTTTCCCCTTTTATTTTATAGCTTTGAAGAAAGACGACAACACCTTTGATGAGGTAGGTTAAATTTCTTTATCTAATGTTAGAAGTATTTAATTACGGCCAGGTAAAGTCAGTAGGTGCCAACTTTGCACTTAGAAACAAACAAACAAAAAAATGCCCTAAAACAAAAAACAAGCCATGGCATCTCTTTATTTAGTTACATTATGTTATTTTCCATTTTTAAATAACTGTTCAAATTGAATTTTGGTATCAATCAACAGAAATGTGTCTTTTGAAATTAATAAACAAAAGGCACCCGCAGGCCTTTGTTTTGTTGCTTTCCTGATGTTGTTAGTGCTGGTGAAGCCCAGTGTGATGTGTGTACTCAGGGCATGTCTGGAGCTGTGGCAAGTTGGGCTCCACGGCTCCCTTGCAGCCCTCCTCTGAACTAGGGTATGATACGATGTTGACGCCACATATTGTCTGTCAGACTCCCAAAGGAGGAGCTGACTTTTCCTGTTCCAGTTTTCCTATTCTTTGTATATCAGATCTGTCTTTATCTACTTGCCACAAAGTAGCAAAAAAGCCTGTTCAAGAAAGGCAGAGGGTTCCTATGTAATTAATAACATTCTGAATGTGATTTTTCAATTGTACTCTTTCCTGAGTTTTTGGTAGTATCAGTGGGAATCCCCAGAGGAATAATGTGTTTACAGAATGTTCTCAAGAGTGCTGTAGAGTGAAGTGTTTGATTGTCGCCATCCAAAGCCACAGTCACTGATCTGTGTTGTAAACTGGGCCACGTATTTATATATATGTATATATATTGAGTGTTTATGTATGAACACAGATGTATCTACACAATGTGCTTATCCTGCAGCCTGATGAAAGCATAGATTAGTTTGGTTGTGGTTTGATTTGTTTTAACAGTTGCAGATTCCATGAAATACGCTACCTGTCCTCCCTCTGCTGCAGTGCTTCAGAGAGGAAAGAACATTTGTGCTCATGGAAAGTCCCCTTGGCCATGTGGCTGGCTGTGGTGCAGGGCAAGAGCACTGAGGGGGAACCTGCTCCAGACTGGGATTTCTGGACGGGGCCCATGACATTTGGCTCTCATGGTCTGCTGCTTTGTCTGCTGCACCTGTTCTTTTTTCCCCCGGGTCCAGCTCTACAAAGCTGTGTGTCCCTGGACTCCAAAGCAACTTCCCCTGCCAGCATTCCTGAAACATCCTGTGAAACTTAGTGATTCTAGACCTGAAGCAATAAAGGAGTCTTTTCTTTCCCATCTGTAGTGGGTAATAATGATGTTCCCCTCTAAACCTGTATTTCTGGAATTTCTGCAGTGTTACTGAGATGTTTTTAGGAGAGTATTTTCTTTCTTCTCAGAAGAATTCAATGTGAGAATTTTGGGCACCTTTTCTCTCTTCATAAGGAAAAGTCTCCCCTTTAATTATGTAGGTAATTTAAGTTTACATTAAAAAAAATAAGGAAAAGGAAAAGAAAAAAACCCCCAAATCCTATTATCCAATTACAACCACTGTTGAATGTCCTTCTTGCCTCTTTCCTCATGTAAAAAACAAACAAAATCAACCCCCCCACCCAAACTATAGCCCATGTATTACATCCTACTTTTTTCTTTTAACCTATAATACATTTTTGCATGTTTTTACAGATGACTCCTAATCATTATTAGGAATTTAAAAAACTTTTTGTCTTGTTTAAACACCACCATTAATGATTGTATGTTATTCTGCCACGTGGCTGTGACATCAGCTTTCAAAAACACCTGAGGCTGGAACCTAGATGGAAGTTAAGAATGTATGAGTCAAACCCGTAACTACCTGCCCTCCCTTACCCCCAAACTTCTGTAAAGCTGAAGGCCTGGATTTTTTAATTTGGGGCAAAATTATCCTTAGCTTTTATGAAGTGTTTTCCTTCCTCGGCTAAAGGAAAGAGATTTGTTAGATACCTTAAGTCAGTAAATCACAGAATGTTCCATCTGGAAGGGACCCTGGAAATCATGTGGCCGATTTCAGCATTTCAAAGGTGAAGGCACTGAGGTCGGGGGCGGGGGGACAGGTGATTTTCAGTTAATCAGGGAAGGCCCAGGGCCAGGAGCCTGAGAGACAGTCTTAGTAAAGACATGCTTGAGTGTGAACCCCAACTCAACCACCCTCTCAAGGGCAATCGACTTCCTTTCCCCAGGCCTTTTATAAAAAATAGAGGTGTAATAATACCTCCCTTCTGAGGTTACTGAGAGGATTAGATAAGCTAAGTGTATAAAGGTACCAGAATAGTCACTGGCACACAGTAAATGTCTTATATTTGGTCTTGTCATTGTCCTTGTGTTTGTCCTCGCCATCATTATTGATGCTCTTACCGTGACATCTGCCTTCTGTAGTTGAAGGGCTGCAAGGAGGATGGAAAGATTTAGTTCAAAGTTAAGTGTTAGATCTGAGGAGAATTGCTTTCAGGTATTCCCCTAAAATTCCATGTAAGACTTCATGTGATGATTTGCATATTAAAACTGTAAAAATATTGTCTAAAATACACATTTTTTAGGTTCCTTGAGAGAATGACTGCCTGCGTTCTGCTTTGTAGTCCCTCCGTGTCTTGCACATGGTTAATATTCAATAAATATCTATTGAATATGAATGAATATCTGTTGCAAATGAAGAGAGAGTGTTCATCCCAGGGTCAGCCGATGTGGATTCTCATTTGCCACTTCCTAGCTATTTGTGCAGGTCATTTACTTTACCCAAGACTCAGTTTTCTCATTTGTAAAACCAATCAGTAAAACTATGATCTTCAGGTTGCTTTCTGTCTTTAAATGCAGCATACAAAACAATCAACATAAAATTACAATTTTACCAAGATCAGAAATGAGTACTAGATCTGTGATTACATGAACAGGAAGTCACTGAGTTCTTCTGTGATCATCTTCAGATTATAATGGTAGATGTTTTCTTGAATTCGTTTCTTGGTCCTCCACTTTTCCTGTCAGAGTTGGAGGACCTTACAGTCCATTGGAATCCAGTTAAGATTTGAGTCTTGGAATCTAGAGGCTGGGTCAGCTTCTTAGATATGCATGGAGGTGTGGCAACTCCTAACTCAGTATTTATGAGCTGGAGGGCTCCTTATCTCAAGGAGTGGCTTTCTCCAGAGTGCCTGGAGAGGGAGTGTAGTTGCTATTTCCTGACTCATGTAGAGGATTTCTCTAGGTGTATGTAAATGTTTGACTTTGAACAGAGGAGAAAAAGAATTATGGACCTGTTTGAAAGAACTATTTATTTATTTTTCCTTTTCCTTCCCTCCCTCCCTCTCTCTCTCCTTACCTTCCTTCTTTCTTTATTAAAGTATAATACATTATATTAGTTTCAGTAATGATTCGATATTTGTATATACTGCAAAATGATCACCACAATAAGTCTAGTTCACGTCTGTCACTATACATAGTTACAGAATTTTTTTCTTGTGATGAGCACTTTTACGATCTACTCTCTTAGCAGCTTTCAAATATGCAGAACAGTATTATTAACTATAGTCACAATGCTCTACATTATATCTGTTGGTAATCTGTATGTCTTCTTTAGAAAAGTGTTTATTCAGATTCTCTGCACATTTTTTAATAGGATTGATTTTTGCCATTAAGTTGTATAAGATCTTCATATATTTTGGATACTGATCCCTTTTGGATACACAATTTGCGAATATTTTCTCTCATTCAGTGGATTGCCTTTTAATTCCTTTCAGCAATCCAGTTGCCTTGTTGATGGTTTCCTTTGCTGGCAAATTCAACAGTCCAATTGCCTTGTTGATGTTTTCCTTTGCTGTGCAGAAGCTATTTAGTTTGATGTAGTCCCACTTGTTTATATTTGCTTTTATTCCTTTTGGTGTCAAATCCAAAAATTACTGTAAAGACTAATGTCAAGGAGCTTACTGCCTGTGTTTTCATCTAGAAGTTTTATGGTTTCAGGTCTTATATTAAGTCTTTAATCAGTTTGAGTTAGTTTTTGTGTATGGTATAAGATTGGGATCCAGTTTCATTCTTTTGCATGTAGTTGCCCAGTTTTCCCAACATTATTTATTGAAGAGACTGTCCTTGCCTCACTGTATATTCTTGGCTCCTTTGATGTACATTAATTGACCATATATGTGTGGGTTGATTTCTGAGCTCTCTGTTCTGTTCCATTGATCTATGTGTCTCTTTTTATGCCATACTGTTTTGATTACTATAACTTTGTAATATAGTTTGAAATCAGGGGGCATGATACCTCCAGTTTTGTTCTTCTTTCTCAAGATTACTTTGGCTATTCAGGATCTTTTGTGGTTCCATAAAAATTTTAGAATTGTTCATACTATTTCTGTGAGAAATGCCAATGGAATTTGAGTCCATTGATTGCTTTGGGTGATATGGACATTTTAGCATATTAATTCTTCCAATCATGAGCATAGAATATCTTTCCATTTATTTCTTTCATCAGTGTCTTATAGTTATCAGTGTACAGGTCTTTTCACCTCCTTGGTTAAATTTATTCCTCAATATTTTTAATTTTTGATGCAATTGTAAATGGGATTGTTTTCTTAATTTCTCTTTCTGATAGTTCATTATTTGTATATAGAAACAGCAGATTTCTAGACATTGATTTTGTATCCTGCAACATTACTGAATTCATTTATTACTTCTAACAGTTTTTTGGTGGAGTCTTTAGAGTTTTCCATATCTAGCATTATGTCATCTGCAAGTAGTGAAAGCTTTACTTCCTTTCCAATTAATGCTTTTTATTTCTTTTTCTTGCCTAATTGCTCTGGGTAGGACTTTCAGTACTGTGTTGAATAAGAGTGGTGAAAAGGGCCATCCCTGCCTTGTTTTTTTTTAACATCTTTATTGGAGTATAATTGCTTTACAATGGTGTGTTAGTTTCTGCTTTATAACAAAGTGAATCAGCTACACATATACATATATCCCCATATCTCTTCCTTCTTTCATCTCCCTCCCTCCCACCCTCCCTATCCCACCCCTCTAGGTGGTCACAAAGCACCGAGCTGATCTCCCTCTGCTATGCGGCTGCTTCCCACTAGCTATCTATTTTACATTTAGTAGTATATATAAGTCCATGCCACTCTCTCACTTCATCCCAGCTTACCCTTACCCCTCCCCACCTTCTCTTTTATAACTGCCTTTTCTGCATCACATAAGTTTTGATATGTTGTAGTTTCTTTTCTGTTTGTCTCAAGGTGTTTTTTTATTTCACTTTTGCTTTTCTCATTGATCCATTGGGGTTGTTCAGTAGTATGTTGTTTAGTCTCTGCATAAAGTTTACCCTTAAACAATGTGAAGGTGAGGGGCACTGATCCCACGCACAGTCAAAAATCCACACAGAACTTTACAGTCATCCCTCTATATCTGGGGTTCCACATCCACGGATTCAGCCAACCCAGATTGGGAGATAGATGCGGGCAATGTACATTGAGCTCAGTTTCTAGTCCATGTCCCTCTTTGTTATTTTGTATAAAGAGATAACTAATACCCAAGATGATAAATACGGCAGTGATTTTTATGAGAACCAAAGTCTAGGGGTTAGGTACAAATATGATTTGGGGATATTCCTGGTCATTCTTTTCCATCTTTTGAGGATGGTGGAAGCTGTTGCAGTCTTTTCTCACCCTAACTGTCTTCATCACTGGAGGCCTCAGTGTCTTGTGAATGATGTATTTGTTGTATACAGTGTTCCAGCTTCAGACTTCCCTGACTTGCTCATCTAAAATATTAAATCTCAGTAACAGTCATTCCTTAGCCCTCTTGCTCCTGTTATACTCCCTCTATCTCTTCTTTGCTGGCTCTCAGTTTCCAGAGGACCCCTCCTCTGCCTGCCCTGTCCCATTCTTCTGTCCCACAACCCATCCTCCCTCCTTGATTTCCTTTTCTGTTCACTCATGGTATATCACTCCCTTGACAGTATCCTCAGTGGCCTTACCCCTTTGTATTTTGCTTGTAATCTACTCTGCGAGGTCTCAATTTTGACCTGGCATCTTTTCCTTCTTTACCCAGTGGCTGCCAAAAGCTGCTTGAGGAAATCACTCTGCAAATAAATTTATCATTTCCAGCCTTCGCTGGAACCCGAGGCAACTGTGCACAGTCTTGCACTGTGTGGCTGGGCTGTTTCCTGCTGAAACATTTCCACTTCCCTCAAACATTCTAGCTACCCTCCTCCACCCCTCCTTCCTTTACTAGATGACTTTTCCTCTCTATTAATTTGCTAGAGTTGCCATAGAAAAATACCACAGACTAGGTGGCTTAAACAACAGACATTTATTTTCTCACAATTCTGTAGACCAGAAGTCCGAAATCAAAGTGTTGGCAGGTTTGGTTCCTTCTGAGGGCTGTGAGGAAAGGATCTATTTCAGGCCTCTTCCCTTAGCTTGTAGATGGCTATCTTCTCCATGTGTTTTCACATCATCTTCACTCAGTGAGTGTCTGTGTATCCAAATTTCCCCTTTTTATAAGGACATCAATCATATTGAATTAGGGGCTTACCCTACTCCAGTGTGACCTCATCTTAATTTAACTAATTGTATCTGCAGTGATCCTGTTTTCAAATAAGATCACATTCAGAGGTACTGGGGTAACTTAAGACTTAAACATAGGAATTTTTGGTAGATACAATTCAACTGATAACAGCCTTCACCTTAGAACACAATAATATTACACATCAGCTCCTTGCCTACATATATACCTTATTTGCTCTAATCATACTTCTTTTTTTTCCCTGAGAGGAGGATGTGTCTTTTCCTCTGCTGGCCTGGTTCCTCCTCCTATCCTCTTGATTCCTTTCCCTCCTTTCCACTCCAGAAGCTTGTGTAATTGATTCTTTCCTTTCTTATCTACGTTTCCTGTCTCTTCCCCTTTACAGGTATTTCAGCCGAGGCTCTGAGCGTGGTTAAGTCTTCCCCGTCTCTTCCATCGTAATGGAAACCCCTGTGCTCTGTGGTCATTTTTTCTTGCTCTCCTTTAGTAGTTTGTCCCTTGGTTTTGGCTGCTCTGTTATTATACTCACGTCAGTGTGGATGGCTCAGCTTCCTGTTCTGAACTCCAAACCCAGATATCTAGCTGCCCATTAGATGTTTCTGCCTCTGTATCTTATAGTCACCTTGATTTCAGTGCATACAAAAAACAGTTGACCATTGGGACTTCCCTGGTAGCACAGTGGTTAACAATCTGCCTGCCAATGCAGGGGACACAGGTTCGAGCCCTGGTCCAGGAAGATCCCACATGCCGTGGAGCGACTAAGCCCGTGGAGCACAACTACTGAGCCTGCACTCTAGAGCCCGTGGGGCACAACTACTGAGTCTGCGCTCTAGAGCCCACGAGCCAGAACTACTGAGCCCGTGTGCCACAACTGCTGAAGCCTGCATGCCTAGAGCCCATGCTCTGCAAGAAGAGAAGCCACTGCAATGAGAAGCCTGCGCACTGCAACAAAGAGTAGCCCCTGCTTGCCACAGCTAGAGAACGCCCGCGTGCAGCAACGAAGACCCTGTGCAACCAAAAATAAATAAATAAATAAATAAAGTACAGTTGACCCTTGAACAACATGGGTTTGAACTGTGCAGGTTGGTTCATACGTGGATTTGTTTTCAACAAATGCAGTTGGTTGAATCTGTGGATGCATAACTGTGGATACAGAGGGCCAACTGTAAAGTTATACTCAAATTTTTGCACGGAGGGTTGGCATCCCTGACCACTGAGTTGTTCAAGGGTCATCTGTATTACTAATTCCTATATTCTCTAAACATGCACCTTTTCTCTTTCCTATCTCAGTGATTGGCTTTCACAACCACATGATTTTTCAAGGCAAAAACCTGATACCATCCTAAATGTTCCTCCAAGCCCCACATCCAAGCTTTGGCTTAGTTCTTGTTCCTTCCGTCATGCCCATTCCCACTGCTGAAGTGCACATTCAGCCTCTCTTGTCTGGACTGCGGTAGTGTTCTAACTGGCATCCCTGCCTACAGCTTGCCTCCTATTCCAACAGAATGACGGATCTGAAATACAAATCGTGCTATTCTCCTGCGTAATACTTTAAAAGCTCCCTGTCAGGGAACTCTACTCAATGCTCTACTGTGTGGTGACCTAAATGGGAAGGAAATCCAAAAAAGAGGGGATATAGGTATACGTATAGCTGATTCACTTTGCTGTACAGCAGAAACTAACACAACATTGTAAAGCAATTATACTCCAATAAAAATTAAAAAAAAAAAAACAAAAAGAACAACTCCCTGTCAACTGCAGGTTCAAGTCTAAATTCCTAGCTTGGCTTTCAAGGCCTTTCATCATCCATCTCTCGCCTACCTTTCTACCCTTATCAAACAGTAATCTCTTATTTTAACACCTTTATCATCATTCCAGCTGCCAGCACTTCAGTTCAGAACTTTATCGCTTTTACCTGTTTTATCCCAATAACCTCTTAATTGGTCTTGCTGTTCCATCTCTCAGTCCTCCACTCCAGCCTTCCCAAAACATCTTTCTTGTCGCTATCCGTGGCTTTTGTGTCCATGGATTCAACCAACCTTAGATTGAAAATATTTGGAAAAAAAAATTCCAGAAAGTTCCAAAAAAGCAAAACTTGAATTTGTTGCATGGTGGCAACTATTTATATAGCATTTCCATTGTATTTACAAAATATTTACATTGTATATACAACTATTTACATAATATTTACATTGTATTTACAACTATTTACATATCATTTACATTGTATTAGGTATTATAAGTAATCTAGAGATGATTTAAAGGGGAAGGAGGGGGAAGCTGGGGGGGAAGTGAGAGTAGCATTGACATATATACACTACCAAATGTAAAATAGATAGCTAGTGGGAAGCAGCAGTGTAGCACAGGGAGATCAGCTTGGTGCTTTGTGACGACTCAGAGGGGTGGGATAGGGAGGGTGGGTGGGAGGCTCAAGAGGGAGGGGATATGGGGCTATATGTATGCATATGGCTGATTCACTTTGTTGTACAACAGAAACTAGCACAGCATTGTGAAGCAATTATACTCCAATAAAGATGTATAAAAATATGAAGTATATGGAAAAATGTGTGTAGGTTATGTGCAAATACTATGCCATGTTATATAAGGGTCTTGAGCATCCATGCTGATACTGAGGGACAACTGTATTGATGTCTGTTTTATGTTAGTCTCTGCATATGCTCAGAACCTGACTCTCAGTCTAGTCAGTCTCACAAGACTTCATCGCGCAGGCATTCGCAGGTTGACCAGCTCCTGTTATCTTGCAGCGTTGGGCCTGGGCACAGGTTCAATCTCACTTTCTCTTTATAGTAAGATTTTACATTACTTTATATTCTATTTTACTCTTACGATGGTCATGTTTGCCAACCCTGGATGATATGAACCCATCGCATGAGAGAGGTCTAGAAATTAACAGACTGTTCTCTGATCATGCCAGTAATCTGGTAAGTCATTATATTTAAAATTCAACATTTTGGATGGCTGAGAAAGAACCTCACTTCCTCCTTAATTCTCTCTTTGGAAATTTAGTTGAAATTTTCTGATTCTTAAAACTTTCTGCACTTCAGTTTTTCCTTTCTATAAATGTTTGATCATATTTACCCTCTCCCTAATTATGGTAGACATAATTACCATAATTATATCTAGTCCCAGACAGTGGCTAAAATGTCTGGGTAGTGCTGTAAAGATTCAGAGAGGAGGTGCCTGTCACAAAATGCAAAATGTATGACATTTGGGAGAATTAGTCACATTTATATTCTTCATTCCCCAAAGACAGAATGTTACAGAAGTTGAAAGCATTGAGTAGCGTCCTGTCTCTCTTGTGGGCAGTGCATATCCTGACAAGTAGGCCCATTAGGGTGAAGGAAGCCTCTCTTGTAAGGTGGCTGGTGTTCCCTTCTAGGCAGTGCTTTCATTTGCATGTTTGAATTCATTTGCAGAAAGCCGACCTTTGGCTTAGGAAGTCTCTGTAACCCAAGTACTTAGGATTTTCTTCAACAGGTACAAAATGAATCCAGCTATAGGCAGCACATTATACCCATTTTCCTTCTGACTGAAATTGAGCCACTGATTCATAATCCTCAAATCCTTAAATTGCTTGGTTGTGTTTGAGATGGCCCGTTTTTCATGGAGCCATAATGATAGTTGAAATCAGCTAAGTCAGGGGGTGAGGGTTCTCTGAGGACTGGAATCCGTGGTCTCCACTCGATCTGGAGTGTGATGACCTTTAGGGCATTGTGACAGACATTCCTTTCTAAATGATCCTTCTCTGAGGGATACATTTATTAGATATATTTTTTATAGTCCAAAACACACTTAACTCTTCTTATTCTCTGTGTCATAAAATTTACGAAAGGCACAGTTACCAAAAATTGGAACCAGCAAAATGCTCTTATTTTTGCAAGCTTGATTTCTCCAGAATGCATCAATGTCAGGCTTCCTGAAGGAGCTCTTCCCATGTAAAGACAGTAATTGAAGGAATACTCACTTTTTCCTTCTGAATCTATCTTATTTTCAATGTGTAAAGTTGGTTCTGCTTATTCTTCAATTCTTTATTTAGTTTCTAAATTTTATTTTCTCTTTTACTTTTTTCTGCCTTCCTCCCTTCTTTCTTTTCCTCCCTCCTTCCTTCCTCTCTCTCTTTCTTTCCCTGTCTCCTCCTCTTCTCCTCTCCCTGCCCCTGTCTCTCTCCTCTTCCCTTCCTCCCTCCTCCCTCCCTCCCTCCCTCCTTCTGTCCCTCTCTCCCTCCCTTCCTTCCTTCCTTCCTTCCTTCCCAGCATATGAGCCTGGGGATTTTCTTAAAAATATGTATTTTTTATGATCTGAAAGTATGACAGTACGTACTTCTTTACTACAGTGTTTCGCTGTCTTGCACCACAACATTATATGCTTAATTTTTAATAATGAGGTTAATAGTTTTTTCTTGCGTCTTTTAAATAGCTACTCTAAATTCCATGATATTAAATCTTATATGCATGCTAATGGATGTGTGGGGAAAAACTTTAAGGCTTTCATGGCCATATAGTTAAAGTAGAAAAAACTGCTTCAACACGTAATTGTATACTCAGCCTAAATTGTATCAGGTAGAGTACTTATTTAACTTTCCACTGATAGTTTTTTCCAGCCTGGCAAATCAGACTTTTAAGTATTGAAAGGGACTTGGAATTGGACCGAGAAGTGGAAGTCTCTTGGAGTCGTCAATTCCATGTGTTTTTCAATCTGCTGATTGTGTTTTCTCAATCTATGGATACCCTCATGTGAGATGTCTATAAAGTGTGATGTCTAGAATGTATCTTCATATTCAGTGTAGCCTAGCCTGCGTCAAGCACATTGTTACAACTGGGTGTTCCATCAGCTGAAATATTGAAGTATGCAAATCATTTCCTTTAAAAAAATATAGAGCAGATTGATCAGTCTCTCAATTGTGTTTTGATATATTTTCTTGAGTGGGAAAGAAAGGGGCTGAGTTGCAGTTAGAATACCAGGAATTTGGCATATTCCAGAGTTTGCCCATGGTGATGTACCAAGTATGAAATGATCACGCATGACATATGTCTTGGTGGAAACAAAATGAAGTATGTTCCTCTTGCCTGTTCCTTGCCTTAAGGCTGGGCTATGGCCATAACTTAGTTACCTCAGAGCATTATTTGTTCTATTTTAAACGATTTTCAAAATAGGGAATTGCACCCGCTCTATAAAACAGTGATGGTGTGGAGGGTGGAAGTTTTCTAAATGCTCCCTGAATGAAGATTTTGGTGCAGGGTTCTTCCCCCTACCCCAAATCACACACCTTAAGAATATTGCTCCTGCAGTTAGCTTAGCACAGGTTATTTTTTGACAGTGTGTCATATCCTGCAAGTGGGTTTGATGATAAAAATGATTGAGGACCACTCTTCTAACATATCTGTTACTAACTATTAGAAGTGAGTTGAAGATGGATATTGGTACAATCACATGCAGTCTGAATTTTTTTGAACAGCTCTTGATTTCAGATCACGCATCCTGATTTTTGGTTCCGAAAATATAGTCCTAGTTCTACAATTGTATATTTCTTAATATCACATTTATTTTTTAGGTATTTTAGCTAAAAGAAAAACTCAGACAGTGATAAAGAAATGTTTAACAAAGAAGGGGCTAGGTAGATAATATTCTACAACAGATAAAAATGAATAAGAGTAATGATTGTTTTTCAATTTTAATGGAAATTGCATTAATTAAAAACATTATAGATAAAGAAGAGGTAAGATTGATGAGATAAAATAGTATGTTAGTAATAGTCATTCAGGGCATGAATTACAGCATCTTTTGTGGTATAGTTGCTCATTTATTTTAAATCTTCTTCAGCTCTATAGCTCTCCTTATATTGTCTTCAAATGAACATGGTGGAGAACGTTCTGTAGTGCTTGATTCTCTTCTCCTAAAAGGCAGACTATTTAATTTTATAAATGAGCATCCTTGGGTCATTAGATATTGGGGTTCAGGTGTGCAGAAGGCTTGGTAACATATGGCCTGTCCCCAGGTGCCCTAATTTAGCTCAGAACTTTCCCCAGAGGTTTGCATTACTTTATCTAGATGGTGTGTTACATGTACAACAAAAAGGTGCTTTGGTCATAAAAGGAAAAAATAAATAAATATGTACTTTGCAAGATACACAAGTCTGCCTTTACATTACTTTCTCTACAGTTATTAGAAAATAAAAATCTTAAAACCCATGTGAATGACATTGGATGACCACAATTTTGGGTGATTCACTTTTAGTATCTACAGTGTTCCTTTTCTTTCACTTATTATGTTATTATATACACACACACACACACACGTGCGCACACACACACACACACACACATTTCTCTCCATTTGAATTTTTTTTTTCAGGCAACACAGCATATTGGCATCACCCTGGACTTTTTTTCTGGTTCAGAATTTTCCCTTTTTGTCACAATTACATATTTTTCACTGAATAATTTAAATATTTGCTATTAAGAAAAGTAAGTATGCACATTGCAGAAAATTTATAAAATATTAAAAAGCAAAAAATAATAATTACAATGTTAAGTGAAAGCAACCGTAAGTATGATCTCAGCTTTGTAAAGCATATGTTTCCTCTGCGTGGGGGAAACATCTGAAAAAAGGAAAAACAACAGAAGGATAATATGGAAATTGAGGTTCATTGAAGTTGTGACTTGCTCAAAGCCCCTCAGCTAGAAAGCCCATTAATCCGCGATTCCAGCCTAGTCACTCTGACTGCAGTGTGTGCTTGGCATTTTACTAGGCTGCTTCCCAGGAGAAGGGAGAAACAGTACACAGGTGGTACGGTGTGGTGTATGGCGAGTAGGTGGAGAAAGGACCCAGCGTTCTTACAAAGATGCAACTGATGTTTGGTAATAATTCTAACAGTTGAATGGTTTTCCTAATAAGGCACAAGAGTGAGTGAACCTAAAAGATTCCTTCAGTGGAGCTAGGTCATTTTTGAGTCAAGTTATACTCATTTTACAGAGAGGAAACTGAGGTCCATCCAGGCAGATTAAATAAGTTGCCAAAGAGAACGTGGTTGGTTAGCGTGAGATCAAGGAGGTCTCTTCTCTCAATTACTCTTTACATTTTAGATTTCAGTTTCATGCTTATGTTAAAACTGTGCTTGTATTGCCATTTTTATCTGTATATGGATGGGGATTGGGTGGAATTGTTTTGAGATACAAGCTTGATCCTTGGTCGTTTAATACAAATTTCCAGTTAGACGTTAGGGCACTGCCCACAGTGAAGGTTATGGAATGTTAACTGTTGCATGAGGTACCCTGGATCACCAACCGGCCTGCCTACAGGTTGGTTGGAGCTGGGAGGCATTATGAGAGTATGTGTTTTAAGTGGCATGTTCAGAACATAATGTCAGGACATCTTTCAATGGGTGTACATTGCCTTCCTTAAACAAGGTAAAAAGTTAATATTGAACAGAAAGTGTCAGATGAGAAATTCATTTCTTTACTCCAAGGCCTGGCTATGTATACGCTTGGATTATTAGCTCGTGCATGTGAAGTGACTCTAGCTTCATTTTTATTTCATATTGTGACAACTGAAATGTTTGTGAAGGTTAAAACTATAGAGGAAACAGGCAGATCTTTTCAATAGTTATATCTTAGTAAGAAAAAAAAAACTAGTAGGTGGGCATGGAGAGAGACATTGAATGCTTCTTATTCCATTTTATTGGTAGGGTGGGTGCTGAGAAAAGAAACAGAGCATTTCTTTCTTTCTCCTCTTCCTTATGCTTCCAATATCATTGTGTTTTCTTTTTCTTTCTTTTTTTTTTTTTTTCCTTTTTATCCTGAAACTGCTTGATCTTGGTGGGGACAGTCATCTCCATCTTCTCTGAAGCAAATGGTCTAGCTGCCAGCCACTGGGCTTTTTTTGCCCTGAGCTTTTTTCACAATCCATGCACTGGGTCCAGCCAATGTAGTGACCTTTGTGGCTGCCTGTGCCATCCTTCCACTGTGACAGACATGATTCTTTTCTGGTGCGTGACTGGTGCAGGTAAGGGTAGAAGAAGGGCAAAGAGGCAGGCAGGCAAGCAAGACAGATGCTTTATAATGACTGGCCCTGGTTCTGCAATGGGATAGCAGAATTATGGCCCCTAAAAAGAGACCTGAACTTCCTTATGCTCCCTACTGCGTTTCATGGACTAGTTGTGGCATGTATATTGTCTGATTTACTTTGTCTTTCTGCTTTTACAACCAGTCGAGATGGGAAGTTTTGCGGACACAGACATAAAGAGTGATTTTTAGATTTTTCCCTGGTACTTGTCAGTGGGCTCAGAAATAGGAGTATGTATGCCTTCTTAGTATTTATTTCTTTTTTGATGAGAAGGAGCAGGGAAGTGAAAATCTCAGGAGAGCAGTATCAGTTTTCCGGTCAGCAAGCTCATTAAGTTAATATTTACTTTTAAAATGAATGTATTTGCCAGCCCTTCCTGCTGTTTGCTTGGGGACCATTTAACTCACACGTGAGAACCTCTAACTGGTTTCCACTTCCACTGGAGGTGGAGTGACTAGTGACTAGTGACCTCGGAGGCCAGTGACGAGTATGATGTGCTGCTCCTTGTTTTAGCACCTGTCTTTTTTTTTGAAACTTCAAATTACATTTATCTTGAGACTAAAGGAAGGGAAAGAAGTGAAACTTAGTTCTTCCCTGTTTCTTTGTGCCTGCTGCTCAGTCTTGTTAAACTGATTTCTAATAACTCAATTGACACGTATTTAGGGGTTTAAGAAAACTGGAAATTCGATTAAAATACAGCCTCAAAACTCAAAGATTGCATTTGAAAACTTTTGGTGTTTTTATTGTTATTAATTCTAACACTGTTATATTTTTACATTGTAAAACAACACCTGGTCATTAATGAAAAAGTTAAAAAAATACAGATGATATAAAAAAATTGAAGTTTAAAAACTTAAGTTGTACATTTAGTAAAAAGTTTTCTTTCAGTGCTATTAAAAAATATCCTTTCCATAAGTTTACATTTTTTTTTTTTTCATCCCGGAACATAGGATATTCTTATTATCGTTTAAGCCTTTTTTTAAAGCTAAAGATCTCTTCATAAAGTATTGTAGTTTTAAAAATTTTTATGACCTGCTTTTTGTATTTGTCAATAATGCTATTTTGAGACGTCTTTTAGAAAATAATTGCTAACTAAGGATGAGAATGAATTTCTCTTGTTTCTGCTTTGCTCCTGTAGATTTTGACATGTTTATTTTGCATTTTGTTATTTTACTCAACTGTATTAGCTCCACTGTTTTTCAGAGGTTTCCTTTGGGTTTTCTTGGTATATAATCATGTCATCTGCAAATGATTTCTTTTAGCTCTTACTTTCCAGTATTACACGGAATGATTTTATCATTTTTTTTTTCCTCTTGATGCTTGTTACTTTCTAAATGAAGGCTATCATTTTTATTAGGTCTCAGATGAGTGTTTTTTCAAATTAAAAAATTTAATGAGCATAAGATAGTGATTATTTCTACTTCTCTAGATATTTAATAATCAGAGGGTCCTCAGATACATGTCATAGTTTTTGTTGGTGAGTTCTTTAAGCCTTCTGTGTTAGAGAACTGCCAATTATGTTTAATGAGTTGAAGGTTGTATTGAGGAATTCTTACATTTATTTTTGAAAGATCGAGAGATGCCTTTCTATTCGTTATCTTCTTGACATTCCTTTGGTCTTAAAAGTCTGTATGTTAAATGTTTCTGTGATGAAAGCCACAAGTGTGTCCTGCAAGATGTTGCCGTTAGCGCAGGGTATTTTTAGAAACCTGAAAAATGTTTATGAACTTTAAGTGGGACCTCTACCACTGTTTTGGGGATCAGCGAAGAGCACCAGTTTGGAGATGAGTGTCAGGAACTTTTGATTCAATGGTTGATGCGTTGGGTATTTTTTTTTTCCCGAGATTCCTTTTATTTTCAAGTGGTTGGTGCTGGCTGTCCTGGTTGTTGCTCTGTGTGCCCTCCAGGGCTGTGCAGCTGCACATCTCCACCCTGAGCTCTCTCTGAAGCTGGGTGGAGAGCGGGAAAACACAAGAACAGGAGCTTTGGGATCTCACTTCTCCTGTAGTCCAGCTGGGGTCCCCACTCCCACCCTCCAGACAATCTTTGTGCACTTCCTTTTCCTTATCTGTACATCAAGGATCATGTACCTGGCAATGTTATTATGATTAATCAGATAACGCTTGTAAACCCTATAACAGATTTGGCACATAGCGGGCCAGCGTCCCTCATGCTCAGTGACATTTGCGTCATGTGAGCCCTCACACGTCTGTAGGTCACATGATGGCTGACTTGATCGTGGAACACCAGTGATCAAATTTTAGGAACCTCCTCACTTTAAAGATGGGGAAACTGTGAAGTCCAAGCTGAGTCTTCCTCCTGCCACTGCTCCCCTTCTCCCCCATCTCAGTGGCCTTGCCATGACCCTGTGTTGACTGGATCTGGCGGAAAGGAATGTCCACTGGTGGGGTTTGTCAGCTCCATGCGTGGATGGGATTTTAGGAGACAGTCAGGGGCTCTGCATTTGTGAGCATTGTTATTTTTTTTTTAATTAATTAATTTATTTTTGGCTGAGTTGGGTCTTTGTTGCTGCGTGCGGGCTTTCTCTAGTTGCGGTGAGCGGGGGCTACTCTTCCTTGCGGTACACGGGCTTCTCGTTGTGGTGGCTTCTCTTGTTGCAGAGCACGGGCTCTAGGCATGCGGGCTCAGTAGTGTGGCACACAGGCTTCAGTAGTTGTGGCTTGTGGGCTCTAGAGCGCAGGCTCAGTAGTTGTGGTGCCCGGGCTTAGTTGCTCTGTGGCATGTGGGATCTTCCCGGACCAGGGCTCGAACCTGTGTCCCCTACATTGGCAGGCGGATTCTTAACCACTGCACCACCAGGGAAGTCCATTTGTGAGCATTCTTAACTAATGTTTTAGTAGGAAACAGTGCTCACATACATCACATCTACAGTGGGCATCTGTCGACAGGAGTTGCCAGAAAGATCTACGGTAATTACCTCTTATATAGAGGGAGGAAAATCCTCCCGTGCTTTCTCACTTCTGGGTCGATGCCTCCCCTGTAGGTTCTCCTGGTGATGTCTATTTTGTTCTTCTTTCTTGGTTACCAACATTTTTCCTGGAACCTATTCATTGTCTTGGCAGGGGTAGACCCCTTGTCCCTATCTGTGTGTCCTGTGCCCATGTGTTGAGGAATTGTTTTTTGGTGTTTTTTTTCCCCCCATCAGGATGTTATCCCCTCATAGGCGCTGCATATCAAGATCTTGGGACCTGTTGTCTGAGCAGATATTCGCGTCCTTAAAATCATCTTTTATTTCCTTAACGGGGGTGTTTGGTTCCTGGGGGCAGAGATCATTTCTTCCTCTCTCCATACTCGTTTGTTCAGCTTAGTGCTTTGCACCTAGTATGTGCTGAATAAATGTTGCTTGAAAGAATAAACAGAACATATTTTTGGTCTTTTTGGTGAATTTATTTCCATAATTCAGACATAACATTTCTTTTTTCTTTCTCCCTCTCTTTTTTAGAATTCACCAATCTTTTTTTAAAAATTTTTTTCAAACTTTTTTTTTTTTTTTTTTTTTAATCCTTTGGCCTCGCTGTGTGGCGTGCGGGATCCTAGTTCCCTGACAAGGGATCAAACCCACGCCCCCTGCCTTGGAAGCATGGAGTCTTAACCACTGGACTGCCAGGGAAGTCCCACCAGTCATTTATTGGTGATGAGACTTGAAAAAATAAATGATAAACCCTTAAATGATTTTTCTTTGTGCACATTATTTAGTCTTCCCCATAATTGGCATTAGTATTTCTACTTTTACAGACGGGGAAACTAAGGTTTAGAGAAGTTAAGAAACCAGCCCAGGGTTCCAGGGCTGGTGAAGTGGCAGAACTGTGGGTGACCTAGACAGCCCCCTTCCCGACGGCTAAAGTAGCCGCTGGAAGGGACCTGCTGGATCGTTGGCCTTCTGAAAGGAACGCTGAAAGTTCCTTGCATTTAAATGACGATTGAATTACATTTACTTGAATTCTGTGACTCTGAAGTTGCAAATGAATGCTAAGAGTGTATTAGGGTAGCCCTTGGCTGTGGGACCAATTGAGAAACAAAATGAAAGTGCTGCAAACAAATGGATTTTCCTACTTAGAGTAGGTGCTTCCTCCAGTCCCATCCATCCTGTGGCATTTGCCGGAAGGATTCTTTCTCATCTAATTAAACAGTACAGGCCAGATGTTATGTGTTCTCAATAATTTAGTACCCATGTCTTTTTGCCCCTATGGTTAGTTTGGAGACAGCAATTTAGAATAATCTGTGCACATATTTTAAAAACAGGTAACGACTGTCCATTTGTGTGGTAGTGTTTTCGCTCATCTAGAGCTTATGGGGTTTCTGTCCGTATCTTGAAACTGTCCTTTAGAACAACTGTCTGTCCAGTGTGGTAACTTTTCCCAGAAGTCTCTAGCTTCTAATGGGAGAAACACAATCTGTGATTCATGAGCACGTGTTTTGGGGTTAATTCTATTTGCATCTTTGGTTTTTCCTCCTTATTCCCAAGATACATACAAATTAAACATTCAAGATTGCACATCAGTGCGTTGGATTTTTATCTGGGGTGGTTCCTTCTCTAAGTGGGGAGTTGGGGATGTGAGGGGGTGTGGCAGTACTTACTAACCTTAGTAGTGATTATCCCAAACATCCTAAGCAAAGACTACCCTGAGTGTGTTTTTACTGAAAGCTCTTCCTGTCATTCTGGGTATTTTATACTGTTTATTTATTTACCTTTTTTGAAAGGAAATTCCTTCCTTACTGTCCTATCTTATCTTAGATCAAAGTTTCCACCCAGGGACCCTTACTTAAATAGCATTGTCTAAGGCTGTATGTGTTTTCTTTCCTTCTTTCTTCTTCTTTTTTTTCTTTTAAAAGCTATCTGAGTTTTTGCCCCATCTGCACTCTCTGGTATCCCTTCATTCTATTTATGACTATTGTGCAATGAATATTCATAGTTTCCATCATTAACGTAGTAATGTGCCATTCGTCAGTGCACTGGCTTCCTTGTACTATAATTTTTAAAAATTCTGTTTCTTTTATGTATTTATTTTCAAAATTTTGGCCTCTTTGTCTTAAACATTTTTTTTTCTAGGGTTTGTAATCATGGGAATTTTCTGCCCTTAACTGAGACATATGTGCAGGTCTAAAACTGTACTGTGCAAGATGTCAAATGGCTTAAAAGGATTTCTGTTGTGATCTGAAAGGGTGGCTCTGTGTCTTCTGAGGGTATAGTCTGACCACATGAATACCAATAATTAGGCATCTTTTATTTTAAGAGAGGGGCAGCTGTTACTGTAGTTGAATTTGAAGATCTTTAGCTATTTCGCGCCTTTTTAAAAAAGGGCTATTCTCCATATATGCATCTCTTTGGCAGGTTTGGTAATAGACTTGGATACTGGCATGTCGATAATGTGACACAAGAAGGGAAAGTAAAAACATCTGAAAAGGAATATCTGAAGTGTTCTGAACATTAGATTTTAAGGTATTAGGTTTGTTTTTCTTAAGTTTTTTTTTCCAGTGGATTAAAAAAAAAAAGTAAGACACCTAAGCATCATGCATGTCAATTCATTTTTGAGTAATTTTAAGGTTAAAATCTTCACCCATCTTGCACTTGATCAAAGGGTTTAGCAATGAAAGCTCCCCTAGAGCATACTCAGACGTCCCTTGGAGACTTGTTTGGATGAGAGTTGCAGTGGTGATTGTGCCTTCCAGGAGTTCTCAAGCCTTTTATTTAAATCATTGCTTATTATCTCTCACTGTTGTTTAAGAACACAGCTCCTGACCCTGAAAATCCAGTGATGATTTCACCTGGAGGGTGAATTATTGGGCATGTGGGATTAGGGGGACAGACTGCTGTCTCCCTCTTTGCCATCATCAGAGGTCCTGAAGCCCCTTCTCCTGCTGGCTAACGTCAGGCAAGAGCGTCACTGCATATTCATAACAGATTTTGCAGGGCTTCAGAGTTCACAGAACAATTTCACATGTTATCTCAGTCAGTTCTTGCAACAGCCCTGTGAGGTAGTGGATAAATATTTTCATCCCTGTTTTGTAGAGGGGGAAATTGCCTTCCAAGAAGGTGAGTGCTGTGCCCCAAGCCACAATTTTCTATTCTTACAGTGGAGCTGGGTCTGGAACCAAAGTTTCCTGTCCTCCTACCTTGACCCCATTATTCTGCTTCACCCAAGAAAGTCAGGATTTGAGGACAGTGCATTTAGGATCAAATCAGGCAAGGTGTGTGACCTAAAAGCTTTAATAATGTGGATTTCAAAATGGTACTTAATTTCCTGAATATTATAATATTAATGAGAAATAATATGAATCAGCCACTAATTTCTCCATTCAGACAAATGCATTTGATTTTCCATATTCCATGACAGATTTATAGACCTGAATACTTAATTTTACATAGCTGTGAAGAGCGTAAATCCTATTTTGTATTTTTCAGATGCCTCAAGGGCCAAAAGCTCATACTGTAGTAGGAATATTGGCAGTTTGGCTAAGAGAAGAGAAGGGAGACGACCTGGCTAGCAACCCTCCCTTGAGGAATAGGGATAAATGACTTCTGACAGTATTGCAAGCTGGGGCAAAGGTTTGGTGAAAACAGGAAGCTGCTTATGAGAATTCAGCGTTAGATATGGATTCGAGTCCGTGCTCCACCATGCAGTCCCTTTGTTATGATGAACAGACGTCTCCTAACCTCTCTGAGCCTCAGTCTCCTCCTCTGAGAGTGAAGGCTGTGAGGCAGTTTCATGTGTTAGGTGAGAATTCAGGGTGCTGGTGCCCAGCTGCCTGACGTCATAAGCCTGCAGTCCTGTCCAGGCTCCAACACCTCTTGGTTGTGTGATACTTAACCTCTCCGTGTATCTTGAAACAGGGGGATACTAATAATACCTACCTGATAGGGTTGTTAGGTTCACATGAGTTTCAATACATGAATGGCTCACAGTAAATTTCCTGTCAGAAGTTAGTCATTCTTAAGTGGGATAAGGTAGGGAAGTACTTGGTGCCTCTATTAAGCTCTCAATTTATTAGTTTCTTTTTCTCCCATATAGATGTGTTGAGGTTAAGCCTAATGAAAGGAATTTAAAAACCGCTGGAATTTGCATCAGACTCTGTTTATGTCATTATTGGCCTCTTATACCTTGGACACATTTTTTTTTTAATGTGATATTTTTGTACTACTAAACCCTTAAAATATTGTGTTATATCATGTCTAGGAAATTCATTGTAAGCCTTTCAAAGAGAGAAGGCTTTGTGATAAAAGCCAGCTGCCCAGACATTTCCACCCTCCTCCCCCATACCCCAGCCGACTGCACAGGCAGTATGTTGGCAGAGATCCAGATTTCCTAAGTGATGGGATTGTTCCCGAGACAGGAATGAGAGGAATCTGCCCAGATTGGAGATGGTTTCAGCTCCTTTGCTTGTTTCATATTCGTAGCCTCGTCCCTGAACTAACCGACCAGCACCGTTTTCCAGTTGCTGGGGATGCTGTTTTAACGCAGGTATGTAAGGTCTTCGTGTTAAAAAAAAAGTAAGTTTTGAATCTACTTTTTAAGCTCATGGAAGTTTTTCTGCTTTTCTTTGTACAACGGAAGAAGAAGTGTGAGTTCACTTCCATTTATAGTGTCATCTCTGCAAACCAACATGGTTAGCCCCTGGCTGTGCTCCACATGTAGCAACTTTCTTGATCTGACTCAAGTATTGAGATTGTGGTTTTACCTTCCCCATGTAGGGCTGGGAAAGTTTAGTGATTTGCGTGGCTCAGGCCAGGAAATTATTGGCTCTTGTCAGTGGAATTTGTTTATCTTTTCCACTCCTCTGCATTCCTAGACTCTGAGAGAACTCATCATCACTGGGATTGCGCTTCAGTTTGTATGAACTCCTCCCCTTTCTCTATTTTTATTAAATATTTCTTTATTTTTATTAAATATTATTTTTATTTCTCTCTTCTTTGGATGTAAATTCAGGGACCGCCCCCCCATTTCAGAAAGGGCTCTCTTGCTCAGCAGTTGTTAAAATAAAAAAGATCTGCTGAACACTTTCTGTCCCCTTTTAAATTTGACTACCTCCTAAATACATGTTTTCTGCAGTTATCTCCATACTTTCTTTAAACTTAAGGTCAATGCATGTGTAAATCTCATGTGCTTCTAGACCTGTACTATCCAGTGGAACTATAATACAAGCCACATTAAAATTTACTAGAAAATGAAAAATTTTTAGTAGTCACATTAAAACTGTAAAAGGAATAGGTAACTTTAATTTTATGTTATTTAACCCGATATATTAAAGTATTATAATTTGGACATGTAATCAGTATAAAAATTATTATTGTGTTATTTAACTTTTTGGGGGAGCAAGTTTTAAAAATCCACGTATGTATTTTACACTTGCAGCATGTTTCAGTTTGGACTAGCCACATTTCAGGTGGTTAGTAGCCATATGTGACTCGCAACTGCCTTATTGGTTAGCAGGGATCTATACTTAAACTTTCCTTTTGTCTTGAAAAAGCGCTGCACTGTACTGGCAATTATTTTCCCAACCAAGTGGCTGAGAAAAGAGGCATGAGTCTGTGCCTCATGTCTTTGCCAGTAATTAACACGTATCTAGAGAGATTTTCTTTGTTAGAAAAACCAGTTGTGGGATAAAATATCCTAAAACATGAATTAAAATGTAGCAGGTGTCAACCTACCTAAACAGTTGGTTGACTTGTTGATAGCTAGTGATAAAAATTGCTTTGTCTTATGGCAAGACTTCGCAGTCCTAACAAGACTCAGCATTTAGCACACTCCCTGGATGCGCTATCTTGCGCGGAAGCTGGGGAACTCTGTTTCACGCTCCTGAAGTCTAGTGCAAAGCTGTGACTGTTGTTTGTGATTGACCATGCCCCCCACTACTTTTCAAGATCATCAAGTTTAAAAGGTGAAAGATGTTTGATCCTTAGGATGCCAGCTCATCTGCTTTATATTTCATCCTGTGCCCTGGTTTTTCCAGGATCCTTCAGTTACCTTCTTTGAGAAAAATGGTTCTCGAGTGTTAAAGATCATTTTTGAATCTTCAATGTAGATGGGTATGGCTGATTTTCAGCCATTGGAGGGTCACTATCTATTCTAGGACAGTGTTTCTCAAACTTCAATGTGGATGTGAATCACCTGGGGCTCTTGTTAACAGATTTTGATGCTGTAGGTCTGAGGTGGGGCCTGAGATTTTGCATTTCTCAAAAGTGTTCTGGCGATGCTGATTTTGCTGGTCCACAGACCACACTTGGAGCAGCAAGGATTTTGTGCTATGGTCACAAAAATGCCAATCTTTGATAAGTTTTTATTAGCCTGCAACAAAAAGAGAAAAATAATAATGTAGTGAGTGAGGCTTTCCAGTACACTAAAAGTGTTCTTGTTTTATCCACTTTTTAAAATTCAGAAATAATTTTCCTGCCTTCTTGTTACCACGGTGATTGTAAATGGTAGTTCTTATTTTTTTTAAAAAATGATCTTTCATGACAAAATCAAAAAGCTGACAACCCTATTTATGTCTCCAAGTTAATAGAATATTTCCACTGATCCACAAACTTCTGAAGTCACATGCCACCCCACCATCTAAACTATTAGTTTATTAATTTTCTTTCATAGTACTTAGAATGTTCTGTATTGACATAATTACTTGGGGTTTTTTTAAAAAATAAATTTATTTATTTAATTAATTATTTTATTTTTGGCTGCGTTGGGTCTTCATTGCTGCACGCGGGCTTTCTCTAGCTGTGGCGAGCGGGGGCTACTCTTCGTTGCGGTGCACGGGCTTCTCATTGTGGTGGCTTCTCTTGTTGCAGAGCATGGACTCTAGGCATGTGGGCTTCAGCAGTTGTGGCACACGGGCTCAGTAGTTGTGTCTCATGGGCTCTAGAACACAGGCTTAGTAGTTGTGGTGCACGGGCTTAGTTGCTCCACGGCATGTGGGATCTTCCTGGACCAGGGCTCGAACCCGTGTCCCCTGCATTGGCAGGTGGATTCTTAACCACTGCGCCACCAGGGAAGCCCTTGGATGTTGTTTAATGTCACTTTCTCCACTATGCTCTAAGCTCTGTTTTTTTCACCACTTTGTCCCTAGTGCCTCTCACTGGGTCTGGTGCCTGTTAGTCCCCAGCCGGTACTTTTCGAACAGCTTTATTCAGTGGGTCTCAGTGGGGGGGCACTGCTTTCACAAGTAGTGTTTTGGAAATTGGTGGGAACTGACTTCAGTTGTCCAAAAGAATGGAGTGCGCTATTGGTGTTTGGTGGGTGGAGGACCAGAGGTGCTAGACATTCTGTAGTATACAGAACAATACCAAACAAGTGAAAGCTTATCCTGTGCATCCTGCAAAATCTTAGAATAGCCCAATCAGAGCTTCTGTTGGTGAAATATCTGTCTATAATTATCTGAGCCAGAAACCTAACCCCATTTAACATACAAAAATTTTTTTTGACCCAGTTTTAATATATCCTGAAATTTTCAGAAATATAACTGCTGAATACTTCAAAAGCTGTACTTTGATTTATTGGTAACTTTTCAAAGACATGTCCGCCATTTTGGCAAATCCCTTCACCTGCTTGTGGTATTTGAATTGTACCAGTGCACACTGTGGGCAATATATGATTATGAATACACCCCCCCACACACACACACTTTGCCTTTATTTTAAAATATCCAATAAAAAGTGTTGAACAGTCCGGTGAGTGAATTTTACTCTTTTTAAATTCAAATTTACTCATTAAAGATAGTTGCAAGCATCTTACATCATTAAATCATTTAGTGTAGTCATGCCTATTTGTATCTTAAAATATGTATACACATAATTTACACATATGAAAGATGGTAAAAACTACTCCTGTTTATTTGCCTTTATACTACAGTTTTCTCTCTTTCTCTGTGTCTACCGTGTCTATGGATTCCAAAGGTTGCTATCAAAATGTGGGTGTGGTCTGGTAGGGTCAAAAATCCCTGTTCTTATGGGAACATCATGGAATCAAGGATTCTTACATTCTGGCTTTGGCTTATTTCTCCAAGCTGCTCATTTAACATCTCTGAATTCACTAGATGCTGTGCATCATACAAGTTGTGGTAAATGATTTGTGAATGACTGAACATGTGGTAAAGTGCCCTAGCTTACTTGGTGACTTCTTGCCTGGAGCTCCTCAGAAAGGCAGAGTGCCTACCTGAGACCCACTGTTTTGCTTCCCTTGTGGTTTTAGTTTGGGAAGACAGACCACCTTGGAGAAAGGGATTAGCAAAATGCTGAGGTGTGAAGGGGTGGAGAGTGCTGGTAGTGGTGGTAGGGGGGTAGTTTTGTGAATTAAAGTTCAAGCATGTCAAGTGAGTAAAAGTAGAATATGTTTTAGCTTTCCAGGAAGAATTTAAGATTCTTAGACCAGGGTCCACTGTTGTAAGAATTTTTGACAGTTATACATTTGTCTACTCCAGAGTGATTAACAACGGAATCCATGAAGACTCATGGTCTGGGGAGGCTTGTGTGTCTTGCTCAGTGGTTGGGTTGCGTGGGCCACTGGGCACAAAGGCCAAAGTTGGTGGGGGAGGAGTACACAGCATACACTTGGTGCCAGGAAGGGCTCCTGGGACTGAGTTGGAGAAAGATGGCAGCAGGTTCTGCAGCAGAAAACCCCTTTAAGCCCAGATAATTTGAGTAGGCTTAGATCTGGATAGAATGTTGCTCATTAATTGGAACTAGAAAGATATAGGAGGCTCAAGGATGATTGGCACTGGAAAAAGTTTACTGAAGGTGAATCCACTTACAATGAAGAACAACATTTCATGATTACTATGCACATAAGGCTTGATTGGGATTTGGTCTTTTAGAAAGTTAACTGATAATCATAAGATTAAGTTCATTCTAGTTTTTGTTTGCAACTAATTAGAAAAAATGTGCGAATAATTAGAAAAAAAGAAATGAATTAAGTTTTTTGGGAATAATCATTTCTGAAATTGTATAACACATATGCTATCTTTTGTTTACGTATAATCATAAAGAGGGTCCTATTTATTTATTTATATTTTTCCAGGGGATTAAAAAATCTGATAATGGGAATTCCCTGGTGGTCCACTGGTTAGGACTCCGAGCTTCCACTGGCAGGGCCCCGGGTTCAATCCCTGGTCGGGGAACTAAGATCCTGCAAGCCGCGTGGTGTGGCCAAAAAAAAAAAAAAAAAGTTGATAGTCATTTCATTCCCTTTTAAAGCATCTGTAAACTTGTAGATTTAAAAATCTTTGATAATTATAAAGAGGATCTCGAGATCATCATTTTCTGTGGTCTTGTGTGTGACAAGCAGTTTTCCAAAGTTACTTTAATTAATCTCATGAAAGATTGTCTATTTGGCAGGATTTGTAGTTGATTTGTTTGAATTTTTGTGTCGCTGCAGGAAAGGTGGATGGGGAGGAATATGACCGTGGAACTGATTTTATGAGTCATCCGTTCCCCAGAGGATAGTTCTGCATTATGACGACCTGAGTTTGGGGATGGATATTTGGATCACACGTCCCCTTATAATCCTCACATTCTTTGTGTATTTCATGTTGCCAGTTAGGTGATATAATCAAGGGCTGAAGTGTGTTTATCTTGCGTATGTTTATCATAGAGTATTATGCAAGGAGAGTTATTAATAAATACTTTTTGAATGGAATTGTTTTGAACATCATGAATTTATATTCTTCTTTGACTTCATATTTGCAGTTTCTCTCAGTTGCCCAAGGTTGCCATGATAAAATTCAGCCTAACATCTTTTTTGTGTTACACTTTATAAGGTAACATTTTCATCTAAAATTTGGATCATGACTGTTAAATGTTTGCCTCAAAGAGAACAGTTTGTTCTTTGAAATTAATAATAATTAAAAAATAAAAACCCACACACTGGATAGCATCTGTGTAGGGATCTTTCCCCTCAATATTATAAGCAATTATGAATCATGACCAACGAGAGGCCTTGTAATTTATGAATATTCTGAAAACAATTAGGCATATTCTCCTGCTGCAAAGATAACACCAGAGTTAATGGAAGCGCCATATGCCTGGGGGAGATGTCATCAAGACAAACATGTAGTTTGTCAAAGTGACGTTTAGACGAGTGTAAGCAATATTAATCCACTCATAAGCTCTTGTCAAACTTAAGCCTGATTTTAAAAGTAGCTATTTTAGGCTTATTATATGTTGCTGTCTAGTGTAGCAACTGATTTGAAGCCATCAAACTTTAGAGTAAAAGAAAATTACATAAAATGAATCAGCATTTGGATCTTTTCTTACCAACTGCTTAACATAAACCTTCTTGATTATTTGAATTATCTTGACTGCTTTGACCCATCGTATTTTATTAAGAAATACTGGAGAAAGTAAGCTGCGTTCTCCACCTAAGGTACCACTTCTGTCCTGTATAGAAAGAGGTGTTAGCAAAGAGAGACTTTGTGTGATATAGTAAGTATTTATTATGCATAATCATCCGAAGGAGCACAAGACCCTCTGATGCAGCTGTCTCCCAACTGGGTAACATGTACACTTACGAAAAGACTTTCCAAGAGGTATGTAGGCCTGGATAAAACTATCCAGGGACTCTCTTTCCAGATCCTTAACTTCTGATGTATTATTTCGGGAAACTCCTCTCCCTGAAAACACATCCAAGGTCTGGGCATGATGCAGAATCTTCTTTCTCACCTTTTCTTCTACTATAGCCTTCTGTTTTACAAAAAACACTCTCCTCCATCTCTAATCTTACTATTGGCATATTGATCTAAGATTTTCAAAGCCCTGATAATCAAACAAAGGACCAGTTCATAGTTTTGATGTCAGGTGAATCTTAATGCCTCTTAATTTTCCCCAGTCCCATTCACCTTATTAAGCGATGCATTACCAATGAAATTTATTCCTTATACTTAATAAGTATTTATCATGGTAAATATTATGCTTACTGTGTCCTATTAATAATTATACAATAATTATAAGTAATTATAATAAAAACACAAAAAATATAAAAATAATTATAACTGAGTCCAGAAGAAAGACATTAAAGCTTAGAGTTTTGTGGTCACAGGAGATCAAAGGCATTTAAAATTTTAAAGTATGTATGAAACTCTTTGTTGCAGAGAATTACAATAGAGAATTAATAAATAAGACTTTCAAGCATAAATATGTTAGTATGAAATTCTGAGGGAAAAGAGGAATGAAATATCGTTTCAAAGAGCAAAGGGTATGATGTAAAATTTCCTAGTCCTTATTCATGTATGTTTTATATGGATTATGGTGGGAATGAAATCTCCATGATATTTAGGCAGCCCGCAGAATGGGAGAAAGTTTTTGCACATCATATGTCTGATAAGGGGTGGGTATCCAGAAAATATAAAGAACTATTACAACTCAATGATAAAAAGACAAATAATCATATTAAAAATTGTCAAAGGATCTGAGTAGACATTTCTCCAAAGGAGATATACAAATGATCAATAAACATATAAAAAGATGCTCAACATCATTAGCTATCAGAATTGCAAGTAAAAATCGCAGTGAGAGTCCACCTTACACCTACTATGATGACTAGAATAAAAACTACAGATAATTACAAGTGTTGGCGAAGACGTGTGATTCAGCTGCTTTTGAAAACAGTCTGTAGTTCCTCAAATTGTTAAACATAAAGTTATGGTATGGTCCAGTAATTCCACTCCTCAGTATATACACAAAAGAAATGAAAACATGTCCACACACAAACATCTATACAAATGTTCACAGCAGCATTGTTCATAATAACTAAGAAATGAGAACAATCCAAATGTCCGTCAACTGATAGGATAAATAAAAAGTCATATACCTGTACAATGGGATTTTTTTGTTAATAAAAAGAAGTGAAGTACTGATAGATGCTAAAACATGAATGAGCTTTGATAACATTAGGCTAAAAGAAAGAAGCCAGTCACAAAGGACTACATATTTTATGTTTCCACTTATACAAAATTTCCAAAATAGGTAAACCTGTAGATACAGGAAGTAGATTAATGGTTGCCTAGGGCTGGGTAGGAGAGTGATGGGAGGATTGGGGGCTGAAAGCTAGGGAGTGTGGGGTTTCTTTTTGAGGCAATGAAAATGTTCTAAAATTTATTATGTTGATGTTTGCACAACTTTGTGAATGTATTTGGAGTTGTATATTTTAAATTAGTAATTTGTATGGCATATGAATTATAACTCAATAGAGCTGCTTAAACAATAATGTAATAGTTCTATTTTTAAAATGTCAATGGTTGCAGTATGCCAGAAATGACATACTTTGTATCCTTTACATAAATTTGTGGTGAACTGTTCCAGATGTAACCTTAGACACTGAAAAGAAAAAGCCCCATATTTCTGCAATCTTAAATTATCAGTTTTTTTGTTGCATAATATTTCATTGAGTTGATGAAGGATACTTTGCTCATTCTCCTCCTATGTAAGGATTTTCTCATATTTTGATATTTTAAATAATGAAAATTTCTGTACGAGTTTTTTTTTTTTTTCCCTATTGGCTGTTTTCCTTGGATAAAATTCTAGCTGACTCTCAGGAATTAATAGATTGCTGAGACTTTAAATAAGTAGTGCCATGTTATTTTTCTGAAGGGTTGAACAATTTTTAACATTTAAAATAAAATTTTACTGTTTTGTTAAGTACAGTGTCCCCTACCATAGTCAAAGTTGCTTTAAATGGTATTTCTTTGACTAAATAAATTGTTTTTAAACTTGGGTTTGTTTCCTGCGGTTACCTCATTAATGATGGGCATTTTTATTTTTGAAATTATTAAAAAAAATAAATTTATTCTCTAGTTGCAGGGGCTACTCTTCATTGCAGTGCATGGGCTCTCATTGTGGTGGCTTCTCCTGCTGTGGAGCATGGGCTCTATGCACACAGGCTTCAGTAGTTGTGGCCCATGGGCTCAGTAGTTCTGGCCCATGGGCTTAGTTGCTCTGCGGCATGTGGTATCTTCCCAGACCAGGGATTGAACCTGTGTCCCCTGCATTGACAGGCAGATTCTTAACCACTGCGCCACCAGAGAGGTCCCTAAAATTATTTCTATTTATTTATTTATTTGGCCACACGGCGCAGCATGTGGGATCTTAGTTCCCCACCAGGGATTGAACCCTGCATTGGAAGCGTAGATCCTTTACCACTGGATTGCCTGGGAAGTCCCAGATGGACATTTTTATTTATTCAGTGAACATTTACTGAATAGCCACTCTCTGTCAGGCCTTGTGCCAGATACTAGAGGTACAAGATGAGAAAGACTTATTTAGCCCATGCACTCAAAAAAATTCCACATCTCATGAGGAGATAATTAATTACAGTAGGTAAAATGCGTGCTTCAATTAAAGTATAAAAAGGTGTTTGAGGAGGAACCTGGGGGATGTGGCCAGTATAGGAGCGAGGTTATATATATGTGCAGCTTGAAAGATGGACCAGTCTTTGCCTGGAGGAAGGATGAGGGGCAAAGGGAGGGCATCCTAAGGAGAGTGTGAATTATAGACACAGCCATCAAACACTGTGGTGCCGACAAGGAGTTCCCAGAGGTTCCCTCTGGCTGAAGAGTTGTTGGCTCCTTGGTGTTTCCTATTTGTTCATTAGTACATGCAGTTGTTTTTGTTTTTAATATGCTTCCATTCTTTGTATTCCTTTCAAATGTTAATATTAGTTATTGTCATGCTTAAGACAAACATTTTATTTTAGCCTGTTTTTTGACTTTTAATTTTAGTTACTTTTCATTTTTACATTCTCATCACATAGGATTATGATTACTTGTTTTGATGGGCACCATATGGAAGTTTCTTAATTCATAAAATTATGGATTTGGCTGATCCAGCAGCTACAACAGCAGCAAAATCTTGTATCTGAAAGTGGTTTCCCCACTAGGTGATGAGAGGAGTTGTAAAATGTATGTGGAGCCCATGTTTCCCACACCCAGCTCTTTCCATGTCTGATCCCTTTATGATAAACAGCCTGATATTCTTCTTTTTTTAAAAAACTATTTTAATTTTATTGGTGTATAGTTGATTTAATGTACAACTGAATCACTTTGCTGTACAGCCTGATATTCTTCTGATGGCTGAGTCAGGAAGCCAGGGGATACTTTCTCTCTCTCTCTTTTTTCTTCTGTCTTCTCAAGGTCGAGTGGCTTCATTTATTTGACCCAGAGAGTCAGACCAACAGCCTTACTCTGTATGGGTCTGTGGCAACAGTAAAGGGACAAACTTGTTCACGCCTCAACAGCCTGAGATTTTTATTCTTTCAGCAATGTAGTAGATACTAAGGAGTGAAAGAATAGAAATCAAATGGAAGGGGAATTGCTATGGGTTGAATTGTGTCCTCCCTAAATTCCTAAATTGAAGCCTTACCTCCAATGTGACTGTATTTGTAGATGGAGCCTTTATGGAAGTAATTAAGGTTAAATGAGGGCATAAGGGTAGGCCTTGATCTTGTAGGATTGGTGTCCTTATAGAGACACCAGAGAGCTTGTTCTCTCTACCATGTGAGGACACAATGAGAAGGTACAAGCCAGGAAGGGAGCCCTCACCAGAAACTGAACCCTGCCTGATCTTGGTCTTGGACTTTCCAGCCTCCAGAACTCTGAGACAATAAATTTCTGTTGTTTAGGCCACCCAGTCTTGGTATTTTCTTATGGCAGTCCAAGCAGTCTAAAACAGGAATGATGATAATAGTCAAAACAATTATTGATTGATTAATATATTTTAGTTTTGATTTCCTTACAGCAAAGTATGAGTTAAGTCATATCTTTGTTTCCATTTTACAGGTGGGGAATCTGATGACTAAATAACTTGTCTCAGGTCTCAATGCTGGGAAGGGAATCTGTGGATCCCTGTTGAGCTTATGTCCAATTTGAGGAAACAGCTCTATAATTCATTTATATATGTTAAGGGGAAAAAAGACCCAACAATAACCACACATAGATTACAAAGTGTTTCCTGTTCAAATCTTGGGAAACTTACCTCCTCTGCTTGATGGATGCACATTTAATGTTCAAATTTCTGAGAAATTCTTCAGTGAGGAAACTGGTTTTAACCTTACTCTCATGTCTGTTAGATCACTTCATAGGGGCACCCCCAGTGATTCAATGTGGAGGAACATTCTATGGGCACCCATTTGGGCAGTGCAGCCCAGAGTGGTCATCAGATTCCTGCAGTGGTCACCAAAGGCCTGTTTAATTTCTAATGTACCTAAATGATGATCATGGACACATTACAACTTACTGAATTTAAACATATAATGAGACTAAAAGTTCATGTTACTTTGAGAAATTCAGTTGAATTTAGCTTTTATTTTTGCATAAAGATTAGGCAAAACTCACAAGGTACATAGTTATGAACTTTCGAGATCCTAATTCTAAGAAAAGAAAGTAGATACCTTTATAAAAATGAGCTCCTTTGATTTTAGTGAGCACCCGCATGGGCTAGGCATTTTGTAGGAAAGGATGAGGGTCCCGATCTTATGGAATTTACATTGTACAGAGATGTGGTGATTAGGGGTTACATGTGTCCTTTTTAACATGTTTATATACATATTGACAAATTATTATAGTTGGAAGGTTCTCTACTTATTACGACTTTGGGCACTTGGCCTCTTCTGGATAAATAAGTCTTCAGTTCAGGTATTAGTGTTTTAATTACAGAAACTAACTTTGGGCCTATGCTTGGTTGACAGTTTATCATCTACAACTAAAACTTATTTCTAATTATTAAAAGAATGATTTTTCTTTAAACCTTAAAATGATTAAAAATCTCCAGAGAGACTGGTTAAAACTGGTTCTACACCTTTCCTCCCTCTTTTTCTGTAACTCAAAAGGAGTTTTTAAAATTCTAGACGTTTGTCAGGTTTGAATTGAAAAAGCATCTGAACATCTGGGTGAAGGCCTTGGTAAAGTTGTTTTTGGGAGGGTTCAGCCTAGTCTCACGATAGCATTGCTTAAATAAGTTTTTAGGAAACTCTGGGTATTTTCCTCTTTTTTAAATAGGTCATAACATAGGTCATATTTGATAACATTTAAATGAATGTTTTTAGACAGTTACAGTTTATTTGTCATGAGATGAACAAAAGTGCCTCACCTGTTAGCAAATACAAGCCCATTCTAAGACACGAAGGTCTCATCTTTAACATATTGGCCCAAAGAGAAAAAGAGTGTTCTTTTTGAATGCAGTTTCCCTTCTGTGTCACACACCCTGAGAATAATTAACCGCCACTTACTAGACTTCTTTTACGCAGATCACTGATCTGGGAAGTGCTCGCTTAGTCTCAGGAAGGGTTTGGTCAATGGAGAAGAAAATCACGGCTGACATTTATGGGCAGAGGCAGTCGGCGGGGTGGGGTGGGGGGGCAGCCAGCTTTTTAACAGCAGTTGTGTGCTCTGGATGACCCCCACCAGTCAGTAAAATGAATGCTGACTACTTTTTATTTCTTTAACCTTGCCATTCTTTGCCTAAACATTCAAAGAAAGGCAATTTTATCACATTTCATGATTTACAAAGCTTAGGGCAGGAAGATGTTCATCTCATGGATCCCTCCAGTCATTGAGTTAGTGGTTTGCATTATGATGGCTAGAGAGCTCTCATTCCCCAATTAGTGAGAGGCACACTGACAGTGCGAAGGACCTTTCTTCTCCGAGATGATTTTTAACGGTTGAATGTGCATGTGAGTGTCTTAAGCCCAAAGCCAGACCCTGGCTACTTTGATGGACTGCATTTTAAATTACTTGGAAAGTAGCTATAACTTAACCCTGTATTTTTTTCTTTTGTTCTTTTTCTCTGCATTAAACTTCCCCCTGCCACTTTAAAAAAATTAAAAATAGAGTGTACTCGTGCAGAACAAATGAGCATACAGCAAAGAGGTTTCCTTCTCCCAAGTCCCTAGTACCCCTTCCTAGTGGCAAATATGAACAGCATTTTAAAAACTCCTTGCAGAAGTTTTATACTAAGACGTATCTTATTTTTCTAACGATATATCTTGAAAATGTTTCATATCAGCCCATATATAGATACAACTCATTCTGTTCATAGGTTGCATGCTATTCATTGCATAGTTGCGCTAAAATTTATTTACCCATTTTTAAAATTGGTCACCATTTACGTCATTTATAGGATTTTGTCCTTACACACAGAATAGATAATTTCAACTGAAAGTGCCGAGTCACTTAGGCTAAGGGGAATTAAAATTTTAATATTGCCCAAATTCCCTTTCAAAGAGCTTGCACTGATTCACCCCCCACCCCCCATGTCTGTTTCTCTACCCTTTGCCCTGATGTCTTTTCTGAAACTTGTAGATTTTTCCAATCTGGAACATGTAAATTAATGCTTTACTAGTTCTCTTACATTTGCATTACTTTAATTATTAGTTAGTCTGAGCATCTTTTCTTAATGGCTTAAGTTTATAAGCCATTTTAATTCTTTTTTTTTTTTTCCTGTGAACTCCAGGCTACTTTCAATACTTAGTTATACCTGATGAGAATTACTGCACAGTTTTGGGGGGCACACCCAGAGACTTGTGTCTTAGAACCTTCTTAGTGTGATTAGAAACCTTGCCAGTCATCTAGTCCCACCTTCCAGTTGGTATAGGAAGTACTTTATAACCTTTGATCATCTGCTTGAATGCTTCCAGTATTAAAGGGGCTTAAAACCTCATGGTCATCTAATTCCTCTGTTGGCTTAGTTGACAGAAAATTCAAGATATGTTAAAAGACTAGTGTAGAGGGTGGGAGCAGCTGGACTTTTTAAATAAACCACATTAATGAAACTAGAAGATGCTTTCAGGCCCAATCAGGGGACCAGGAGCAATGCATGTGAAACGAATCTTGTCCACTTGACTAAGGAATGAGAGAATATGACTAAGGAGAGCTCTTCTTTTAAAATTTTTTATTTATTTATTATTATTATTATTATTTGGTTGCGTTGGGTCTTTGTTGCTGCGCACAGGCTTTCTCTAGTTTCAGCAAGCAAGGGCTACCCTTCATTGTGGTGCCCGGCCTTCTCACTGCGGTGGCTTCTCTTGTTGCGGAGCATGGGCTATAGGCACGTGGGCTTCAGTCGTTGCAGCACATGAGCTCAGTAGTTGTGGCTCGTGGGCTCTATACTGCAGGCTCACTAGTTGTGGCACACAAGCTTAGTTGCTCCGTGGCATGTGGAATCTTCCTGGACCAGGGGTCGAACCTGTGTCCCTTGCATTGGCAGGCGGATCCTTTTGTTTTTTAAATTTTATTTATTTTTTGGCCGCATTGGGTGTTCATTGCTGTATGTGGGCTTTCTCTAGTTGTGGCGAGTGGGGACTACTCTTCGTTGCAGTGCACAGGCTTCTTATTGCGGTGGCTTGTCTTGTTGTGGAGCACGGGCTCTAGGCACATGGGCTTCAGTAGTTGCAGCATGTGGGCTCAGTAGTTGAGGCTTGTGAGTTCAGCAGTTATGGCTCGTGAGCTCAATAGTTGTGGCGCATGGGCTTAGTTGCTCTGTGGCATGTGGGATCTTCCCAGACCAGGGCTTGAACCCGTGTCCCCAGCATTGGCAGGTGGATTCTTAACCACTGCACCACCAGGGAAGTCCCAAGGAGGGCTCTTTGAGAGTATGTTAGTCATCTATTGCTCCATAATAGGTTGCCTCTGATCTTAATGCCTTCAAACAACAATAAACATCTGTTATCTCACAGAGTTTCTGGGGGTCAGGAATTTGCAATCAACCTAGCTGGATGGTGCTGGCTCTGGGTGTTTCAGAGGTTGTAGTCAAGCTGTTGGAACTGTAGTCATCTGAAGGCTTGATTGGGCCTGGAGGGTGTGCTTGTACCATGGTTGTTGGCAGAAAGCCTCAGTTCCTTGCCACTTAAATAAATGTCTCTGTAGAGCTACAGAGAAGGTTCTCACATTCTGGTGGCTGGCTTCTTCCAGAGTCAGTAATCAGAGAGAAAGCAAGATGGAAGCTACAGCTTTCCGGCGGAAATCACATGTGGTTGTTTCTGTAATATCCTGTGGTTACACAGGTCAGCCCTATTTAGTATGGCAGGGGCCTCCACAAGTCGGAGCTCTAGGAGACTGGGGTCACTGGAAGCTTTCTCGGAGAGTGACTACTCACCTCCTGGGCCCCAAAGATTCACACCTCTCTAACCTGCAAAGCAAATACACTCGTTCCTCTCAGCGCCCCCAAATCTTATCCCAATACAGAGACCAACTCTTTGTGTAGGAGAATTAGGAGACATGCATTTAAACAGATTTTGGAAATGCTAGGAGTCTATGAAGAATTTTCCTGTGTTGGAAGAAATTGTTGTATTTGGCCAGTGTTCTCAATTATAAATCTTTCTTTATGCTCTATCCTATGAAATTTCTGTCCCAAATAGATAGGAAATATTTACAGTCCGGACAGAGGAAAGGAGTTTTAGGGAAGTATTTCAACTTATTGTTAGTCAGAAAAGCTTCATGACATTCACTGGTTCTCAAGGTTAGGTTCCTGGAAAACCAATATTGGAGAGTTTTCAGTCGAGGAACTTGAAACCTAATAGGGAAAATGTGGATATCAAACTGCGCCGGCTGTTTATTTGTGGTTTCAGCTTCAAGCCCACCATTTTCTGCCTTTTTTTGTGAGGCTGGGGCTGGAGCTCTGCGAAATCCATCTCCCAGATTCCCTTGCCAGCTAGATTCCTGTTGGTTTCTGGCAGTAGGAGGCACTGGCAGAAGACTGAAATGTAGGAGCAAGGGGGAGAAAGGGCTTTGCTGTTTTCAGCTCCTGTCAGCGTTTCTCCTGTGGTCGCTACAGCTCTAGTCTGTAGTTTATTTAAGAATTTTTGGCATCAAGTCTGCCATGGCGCCAACCGAGGTCCAAGTATCAGTTATACTGTGTGTGTCCTGTTCTCCCCACCCTGCTTTGAGACCTGTTATCAGTCCCTCCTTTGAGCGCCCAGGTCCTGGTAACCCCACATCTTCCCTTTTGTTTCTTCAGCCCTAAGGTTGTGGCTGCTTCTTGCAGTGACTAATATCATGGTTATCTCTGTGTCCCCTTTTTACTTTTTTAGTCTTTCAATACCCATATAATTTCTTCTATTAACTCTCTGACCTCTAAAATACCTAATGTTTCGGCATTCTCACTGACTGAAACAGTCACTCGGTTTGCTAGATATGTCCTCTCTCACAGTTGTTGTGATCTGTTTGTAGTTATTTTCTTTCTTGCAAGGTCAGAGCTGGAGGCCGCTGTTTTTCTTCATCTGGTTCTTTGTCCAGATGTTTAGTGTTTTTCTGGTTTTTAGTGCTTATAGCTGTTGACTTCATTTTATGGATCTGCACGCATGGGCAGGCCTCTGGGATCCTACTTCCTTGTTTCCATAGTGGTCTTAGAGATGGGGATTATCAGGGATGCCTGAGTAGTTTTGTTTAATCTATTTAACCCCAGTACTTTTCTCTTTCCCTCCCAATACAAAGGTGTATCCACTGAATAGCCTTGGCTCTAACAGGTCTTGCCTGAGCACCAGCTGTTTGAGCCTTTTCTGCACACTTCTTAGTGGCCTCCATCCTCGCAGACGCTGCCCACCAGTGGGCACCTGTGGGACCCGCACTTATCTTCCCTCATCTTCCTTAATTTTTCCCAAGACTGTTACTCCTGCTCTGCCGTCTGCTTTGTTTTCTGTTTCTATTCCCAATTCCAGGTCCCTCTTTTTCTTATTATCCCCGATTGGAATGATGCCAAGTTTGTGTATATTAAAATTTGAAGCACATGCTGAAAAGGTATATCCACTTATGAATCAAGTGAGCACTTTATAGACCAGAGGAGACAGAAAGTGATTTCATTAGTGATACTTCTGTTCTGCAGGTTAATAAATTAATTAAGCCTTTCTACTTTTATTGGAGGGGTTATGTGTTTCTTTAGTAAATATTTATTTTGTTGCCCTGTTTACACAGCACTATATCAGGTAGGTGCATTGGGGGGTAGCAAAGGAGTAAAATGACCCAGCTCTTGCCTGCTTCTTTTTTTAATAATTAATTTATTTTTATTATTTATTTATTTATTTTTGGCTGCGTTGGGTCTTCGTTGCTGTGCACGGGCTTTCTCTAGTTGCACTGAGCGGGGGCTACTCTTTGTTGTGGTGCATGGGCTTCTCATTGCGGTGGCTTCTCTTGTTGTGGAGCATGGGTTGTGGGCTTCAGTAGTTGTGGCATGTGGGCTCAGTAGTTGTGGCTCACGGGCTCGAGAACACAGGCTCAGTAGTTGTGGCGCACGGGCCCAGCTGCTCCGTGGCACATGGATCTTCCTGGACCAGAGCCCGAACCCACGTCCCCTGCATTCTTAACCACTGGACCACCAGGGAAGTCCCTTTTGCCTGTCTTGAAAGACTATGCTGTGTACCCGGGGAGATAGAACACATACATTAAACAGCTAAGGGACCAAAATAAGTGGAAGATGATGTGCTGGAAACTGTACTTAAGTGTGTGTTGTGGGACATGTAGTAACGGTGCTTCCTGTACACAGCCACTAAGCACTCTTTGTTGTCTCATTTAATCCTTATAACCCTCAAGCAGTTCCTCTAGTGAGTCCTGTTTTGCAAGTGGTGAATCTGAGTCTTAGAGGTTAAATCACTTGCCCACAGATGCTCATCTACAAAGTGACAGAAGTTAGGATTTGAACCCTAGATTGGTCTGAGTCTAAAGACTATAATAGGTAGAAGCGGAGGTTGGGAGCACTTGGGTCATGCTCCTGTGCATGTGTGTTTTTAGATGTGCTGGGTATCTTCTGTTTACTCCCCTAGATTCTGTGTCCATCCTTTCCATCCTGCTCTGTGCCCTGGGTGGCTGACCTGGATTACACTAGTGAACACCCTTGCCTTTCTGCTTCCAGACAGATTCGAACAGTGGGAAGAAATCAGGAGATCTGAGGGCAGGTCGAGAGTGATATTGGGTGTTTATTCCTTCAGCTTTTCTCTACTGGGTCCCAGCCTGTTGGCGCCATACTTCTCTTTCCCTCCGCTGCTTCCTGCCTCCCTTCCCTCTTTGTCTTTCTCTCTCTCTTTCTCTGAATTCCAGGAATCACTCTCACTCCTTGACCCTTCCCTACCCACAGGGTGGGTAACGTAGCGCTAACCCTGCCCTGACTTTAAAAGTTGTCTCTTGATCAAACTCAATTTGAATGTATTATACCCAGTTTGAGTGTGTGTGTGATATGTTTCCTGTTGAGACTGGTATGGGCAAATATTTGCAAAGCATCCCTTCCTTTCTTCCTGGTTTCCTGCTTCTGTCTTTTCTCAGTATGTTCAGCATTGAGGATAAGAAATAGCTTTGCAAGTAAGTTCATCTGTACCATTTTTCTAGATTCCACATATAAGCGATATTATACAATATTTGTTTTTCTCTTTCTGACTACCTCACTGTGTATGACAGTCTCCAGGTCCATCCACATCTCTGCAAATGGCATAATTTCGTTCCTTTTAATGGCTAATATTCCACTGTATATATGTACCACATCTTCTCTATCCATTCCTCTGTTGATGGACATTTAGGTTGCTTCCATGTCCTGGCTATTGTAAATAGTGCTGCAATGAACATTGGGGTACAAAAGCAGAAATAGAGACACAGATGTAGAGAACAAACATATGGATAACAAGGGGGAAGGGGGGTGGGATGAATTGGGAGATTGGGATTGACATATATACACTACTATGTATAAAATAGATAGCTAATGAGAACCTACTGTATAGCACAGGGAACTCTTCTCAGTTCTCTGTGGTGACCTAAATTGGAAGGAAATCCAAAAAAAGAGGGGATATATGTACACGTATAGCTGATTCACTTTGCTGTACCGGAGAAACTAACACAACATTGTAAAGCAACTATATGCCAATAAAAATTAAAAAAAAAAAAGAAATAGCTAAGACATGGCCCCTGCCCTCAGGGAACTTATAGTGTAGGTTAAAATTTAATTAATAATAATGGAAAAGAAACTTGTAATGGATTTGAGAAGCTGAGTGACCGAAGAGACAATCTAGCACATAAAATGAGTTGTTTTACTGAAGGTGAAATGTCACCAGCAATTCACAAACTGGTCGCTTATTCTTTCTACCTGTATGTTAGCTTTGTCCCTTGCCCAGAATTTTGAAAAACTCATCTTTATTAAGTTTACTAGAAGAACATCAAGGAGGGGACAAAATCTTTTTCAAAAAGTAACTGGAAGTGTGGTTTTTAGAACTCACCATATTCACTAAAAAGCTAAGTTCACCATAAGAGTTGTCAATCAAATAAAATTATCTACTTGTGTCCCTGGATTTAAGATGCATATGAAGTTTGGGAAAGTCTATCAGGTTTTTGTTTTTGTTTTTTTAAAGTAATAGACTATTTTTTTGAGCAATGTTAAGTTTATAGAAAATAGTTTTTATATCCCCTCTCTCTCCAATTTCCCCTTTTGCTAATAACATCTTGCATTCGTGTGGTACATTTATTACAACTGATGAGCCAATATTAACTCATTAACTAAAGTCCATAGTTTACATTAGGGTTCACTGTGTTGTACAGTTTTATGGGTTTTGACAAATGTATAATGACATGTATCCACTGTTACAGCATCATACAGAATCGTTTCACTGCCCTAAATATCCTCTGTGCTCCACCTATTCATTCCTTCTCCTCTTCCCCTGAACCCCTGGCAACCACTGATCTTTTTACTGTCTCCGTACTTTTGCTTTTTCCAGAATGTCACGCAGTTGGAATCATACAGCATGTAGCCTTTCTAGATGGGTTTCTTTCACTAAGCCATATGCACTTAAGGTTCCTCCATGTCTTTGTGTGGCTTGACAACTCATTTATTTTTATCGCTGAATGACATTCCATTGTCTGGATGTACCACAGTTTGTTTAACCATTTACCTATTGAAAGACATCTTGGTTGCTTCCAAATTTTGGCAACTATGAATAAAGCTGTTGTAAACATTTGTGTGTAGATTTTTGTGTGGACCTAAGTTTTGAACTGGTGTCCCAGGATTTAAGATGTAAGTGGAGTTTGGGAAGGTCTATCAGGTGTTTTTATTTATTTTTTTTAACAGCCAGGAGAAATGCCATTATTCCTCTGCTAACGTTCAGTTTTTACCCTGTTATAATGGTTTGGCTGATTAAACAAGCACTAAGGCAAAGACATAACATCAAAAGATAACACAGGAAAAGGAAGTATACTACCTGTTCTCAGATGTAAAGTCCAGGCAGTAATCCTGAAAATGGGTTTCTTTGAACTAGTCAGAGCCAAGGGCAGATACTGGCTTCTTTGCCAGACACACTGAGTCTTAATTAATCACTTAATTAATCACATGCTTACGTATGACCTGAGAATTAGAGGGGAAATACAAACTGAATATCTGACATAATAAATCAAGTATAAAATACTTACCTGTTTTATAATTTTATAAGAGGAATTTACCCGATGATTTTTATTTCTAATTGAGGAAAGTAGACACATTACAAATGCGTATCTGATGTATGAACACATCTTTGGGATGTTAATGTGGCTCTCCCTTGCTTTTGAGTAAGCAAAGAGCCATTCTTTCCAGACTTCCTGTGGCCACCAATAATTCTGCCAAAGGGTCTGACGTCCTGGGAATTTGCCAGCCTTTCTTCAGAGACTCTGACTCATTCTGAAACACCCTTCAGAGCTTCTAGTGGTCTGTTTAAATCTTCTGGTTTAGGGTATTTGAATGCTGAGGCAGAACATACAAATTCCCATCTCGAATCACCTAACTCTGAGTGGTGTAACTTCATAAAAATCACTTGAGCTTTTTTGTGTTTTTGAGAGTACCAAGCCTCTTTCTGCTGCTGCCGGGTATATTATAAAGGTGGATTGGCCCATGTTTTTAAAGCACTTAAAGCTCCCCAGGGGAAAGTGCCTTGCAACTTCCAGGCATAATTACTGGGTGTATTCCAGCTGGAATAAGGCAAGCAAAGTGCAGTCACTTTAAAGCCAAATGCTCAACCCTTTTCTTCTGAGGACTCCATTTAGTTCCTTCATAGGGGTAATATATTTTGAATGTGAGAGCATTTGAGTTGCAGTGGGAGAGATTTTAATTATTATTGAACATTTCGTCAAAAATTTGGACTCATTATCATTTTGGTATCTGAACGTAAAGGCATCATACACAGTGCCCAGAATCTTCCATAATCTAAAGTGGACAGGTGTTTTTCCTTCCTGTTTCTGAAGAGTACTAGTAGACTAAGCTTCTTGATCTGGTTTTGCCTGTTTAGGGGAACCATTCCAGTCTGCAGATTCTCCATGTAGTTCAAAGCATCTGGTGTGATAATAAAAGTGAGAAACATTGAGGAATGACTTTTTAATTTCTTTCAATTATTAATAAAAATCATAAACAAGATTTTTATGTCTGTAAATCGTATCTATTTTTTGTTTCATAGAAAATGACTGGGAATTTACTAGTCTTTCTTCAGAGATTTTGACTCATGCCCTTAGAGTTTCTAGTGGTCTGTTTAAAGCTTCTGGTTCAGGGTATGTGGGTGCTGAGCCAGAGCATATAAATTCCCATCTTGAATCACCAAAGTCTGAATGGTATAATGTCAGGGAAATCACTTCAACTTTTTTGTGTTGTCAAGAGTACCAAGCCTCTCTGCTGCCTGGGGATATTATAAAGGTTGATGAGCCCATGTTTTTAAAGCATTTTTAAATACTGTTGTATTTAAAAATATGACACAGCATCTCTTGGAGATTTAAGCCTACTTATGTTGACATCAACTGATAGAATGAATTGGAAATAGTTGCAGAGAAATAGGTATTTAAAATATTTTCTAAAAAATGTAATTTATGTATGAGAAATTGGTGTCACAAACATTTAGTTGATTTCAGAGCTCGCTGTTGCTCATTTACTTTATTCCTTCTCCTTTTCACTTTGTAATAGTTGTAGACTGTCATACTTTCACACTTGGAAAGTGCTTATTTAACAGCCCGGACCATTCAACTATGATAAGGACTTTGGTTGCAGTTTGATTTATCATTATTTCTTCTAGTTTGAAATATATTTTGCAAATATTTTCTGTGAACATTCCTTAACTTAATTTTCCCTCCATCTTATAACTGTCTTGAGAGAACTTTTTGTAGTTGATGCTTACAGTGTTTTAGGCTAAATGTGAAAGTTTAAAGCTGGATGTAAAGTTTGTTTGTTTGTTTATTTTTAGGTTTAACGTGTGTTCATTGGAGTGTCTTCAGGTCTCTAGTGCAGTGATGATAATCATATTCTAGATCTACAGAAATTCATCTTTTGATATTTTTATGGATCTGTGCTGTTACTGTACTTACTAGACTTTTGTGACTATTAAGCACGTGAAAAGTGGCTCCTGGAACTGAGGAACTGAATTTTTTATTTCAATTAATTTAGATTTAAATAACCACATGTGGCTAGTGGCTACTGTATCGGACAGCACAGCTCAAGTGAGTCATTTGGTTGCTAAAGGCTTGTCTCTAATTTATCTTAACGTCCTGGCATACTTAACAACAACAACAAAAATAAAAATTTATTGAGCATCTGTTTACTTTGTGCTGGAGGTGTCACTGGGTGTTTACTTTTCACAACTTATAACAACCCTGTGAGCTCCTGTTTTACTGTGAGGAAAGCAAGGCCCAGGGAGCATAAGTATCGGCAGAAGTCATAGAGCTAGTGCACCAGGCATGCTCTTTCTATTTTGTCACAGGATCTAATTTTGGTTCAAACTGTAGCATCAGTTATTTTGTAGAAGCCTCTCAATTTGGGTTTGTATGCTGTTTTCTTATGATTGGGTTGAAGTTTTGTAATATTTTCATCACCTTAAAATGAAACCCTGTACCTATTAGCAGAAACTGCCCATCTTCCGCTCCCTCCAGCCCCTCGCAACCAGGGATCTACTTTCTATCTCTATAGATATCCCTATTCTAGAGAGTTCACATAAATGGAATCATACACTATATGGTCTTTGTGACTGGCTTCTTTCATTTAACATGTTTTCAAGGTTCATCCTGTTGAAGTATGTCAGCACCAGTACTTAGTTCCTTTTTATGGTCGAATAATATTCCATTATATGGATATGATGTCTTTTGTTTATTCATTCATCAGTTGGTAGAGAATTCGGTTGTTACCACTTTTTAGTTATGAATAATGCTGCTATCTATAAGCGTTCACGTACAAGTTTTTGTGGGGACATATGGTTTCATTTTGCTTGGGTGTATACCTAAGAGTGGAATTGCTGGGTCATATGGTAACTGTGTTTAGCATTTCTGAGGTAGGGGTGGTTCCTTTTTGATAAATGTGTTTGATTCTTTATTGTTTCTTGTGGTTTCTATCCACTAGTGAATTAGGGTTACAGTGGACTTAGATTCAAGACAACAATAATAGTGTATCTCGTATTCTCCTTTAGTGTCAGGTAAAACATTTATAAAAATAATTAATACTTATTTTCAGATTTCTGCACATACATTTGAGATTTTTAAAAATGCATGACAGTCTTCCTTCTTATGTCTTTTTTAACATTTGAAAATATATATGTGTGTGTGTATATATATATATATATATATATATATATATGTATGTTGGTATTTATATAAGTGTGGTCCTAATGTAATATGGACAACTGGAGTCTACAGATTGTTGGTAGAACACCAGTTGAAATAAGATTCTGCACTTTTGAGTATTAACGATAGCTGGGGATAATCTCTGTTAGTTTATGGCATTTCCTAGGCATTATTATGTTCAGACCCTAAAGGGTTGGACTGCATGCCTCCCTGCTGATCTGTCTGCAAGAAACAGCAGAATTGTAAAGCAACATAGCTTTTTCTGGTTCAGTAAATAGACATTTCTTGCTGGGATGACAGAAGTCTGAAACTACTCTTTAAAAATACACGTAGTTTAAAAAAAAAAAATACACGTAGTTTAACTCTGTGAATGTTGCCAGAAGTAATCTTATTAAAATAAGGTTATGAAGTACTCTGGCCTGCAAGAATATTGCCCTGCATTACAGTACAGTTGGTTAAAAAAAAAAGTCCTGTGATAAGAATCTTCACACTTGTGATATTGCTTCGATTTCCCCTGTTTCATCCAAATATTTTCTACTATATATTTTGGTATGCTAGGTGTTAAGGAGACCATAAAAGTGTATATGTTGTTGTTGTTCTTTTTTTTTTTTTTGGCTGCACCTTGTGGCATGTGGGATTTTAGTTCCCTGACCAGGGATCGGACCTGTGCCACCTGCAGTGGAAGCTCGCAGTCTTTACAACTGGACCACCAGGGAAGTCCCTGTATATGTTGTTCTTGTCTTCAAGGAGCTTATGCAAATAATGATATAAAGCAGAAGTGAAGAAAGGCTCCACAAATGTTACGGAGGGCTGTGGGAAAGTTTCAGTAGTTCAGAAAGAGCTCAGCAGTCTGGGGTCCTTGGAGGGGATGGAATCCTGGAGCTGGGAACAGTGTGTGTTTGTAAATCTTTTGGATTGACTCTTTTTAGAGCAGTTTTAGATTTACAATAAAATTGAGAGGAAGCTACAGGAGATTTCCCGCAAACCACTCCCCCTGACCCCATCCACACATAGCCTCCCTCATTATCAACATCACTCACCAAAATGGTACATTTTTTTTTTTTTTTTTTTTTTAACCAGAAGGAACACTGAATTGACTCTTTACAGTGAAAGCACAACCTCATTAGTTTGCACTCCACTAATTAGGAAATTTTTGTGAAATATTGGGTAAGGATTGAACTTTAGATAGGATTTTCCAAGAAATTAATAGCATCAATGACATAAAGTGAATGTTTAACCTATTTAGGAGAAGATAATGTTTTAAAGTACTTCTGTAATGAAGGACCCATACGTAAACATTCCAGCAACATTTATTGAGTATGTAGAATGTTGAGAAAGAATAGTGTGATGACTAAGAGCATAGATTCTAGCATCAGACTCCCTGGATTCAAATATGGCTCTACTATTGTCTAGCTCTGTGGCTTGGGCAAATTACTTAACCTCTCTGAGGCTCAGTTTCTTGTTCTGTAAGGTGGGAACAACAGTTTTGCTTACCTTGTAGCATTTCTGTGAGGATTGAACGTAAAATGCTTAGATCCGAGTTTCGTGCCTGATAAACACTCATTAAGTATTGACTATTATAATGTGTTCCTAGCACTGTGCTAAGTGCAGTGGGGAGATATAAGAGAATTTCTGGTGTCAGAGATCTTTCAGACTAGCAGGTAACGTAACACATATTGATATATAATGTATATACATCTTCAATACAATACAGACAGGTGCATATTTTCTTTCTAGTTTGCAATTTAACAATTATAATTAATTCAGTGGACTTTCAAAAACCTAGTTTGAATCCCTTCAGACAACATAAAAGTAATAACTTTTCTTATAACATGTTCTGTGGTTTAGACTTTTCCATAAGTTCTGATGACCTTCTCCTAGTTGGATTGATTTACTGAAATTGGACTATTTGGCCCACTGGGGAAATGCACACTAACTTTTACCCTTATGTCTCTGGTGAATGTACCAATTAGGAGGCGATGCTCATGTTTCTTGAATGTTGTTTTACAGCCCAGCTGCAAAACAGTGGCTCCTGAGTCTAAGAAAGTGGAAACTGGCAAAACCATGGAGTGAAGCCACTGCCTGAGGTGCCCTCAGCCATACCACTTGGCACCTAGAGACGGGACATACATTGGTCATTGAGTCATTTTCCAAGGATTCTGAAACCTTTCATGATAGAATGTTGAGACACAGATAAATTGAATTCTGTGTCTGCTACCGGAATCCTGTGAAAACTCGAGAGGCCAAGATTTGCCTATTGAGGTCTTCTTAAGGTGAAATTAAGAACCGATGTATTTTGCAAAATTTCTGTTGGCCAAAGGTGCTCGTGGCTGCTGCTGCTCTTTTTCTGGCTTTGTTGCTATTTTAGAAGTGTGCTGAGCGGGGCCACTGCAGTACACAACTCCAGGGGACAATATTTATTAGATAGTTTATGTAAAGTGCACTCCCTGAAATTGTGCAGAACATAGGCTGCACAGCTGCTAAAGACGGACCTAGTGCTGAATTTGACTCTTAGTTTTGTTCTTAGAACCTGTTGTTACAAGTTCTTTGGAATGTGTCCTGGTCTTATGGATGAAATTGGACCTTTAACTGGACAAGGTCTTGAACTCCAAATACTCAGATAACCCACGTGCCTTCCACGTCTGGTTTGGCATTAACCCAAACTCTCACTGTTATCACCCAGGTTATTATGACATGTCTTATCACTGTAAGTCATCTGGTGACTGGTTTAAAGGAATTCTAACCCTTGTGTGCCAGGACTTCACTAAGCATTCTTCACTTGTAAGCCTGATTTGTGTTCCTACGGCCGTTGTTGCTGGGATCGATCCTTCTCGAAGGTCTGCGAGGTTATAAATGTATTGATGGTTGTGTAAGAGGCTGCTGTTTCTCATACAAGGCCAGCCCTGCCTCCAGCTGCTCCAGGCGGGGTCTCGAGCAGCTGCAACAGCTGGCCTAGGAGTCTGCAAAGCACTCTCCTGCATTGCACAAGGATTAAATATGCTATCTGCTAGAGCTGTGTCTGGTAAGAGTCTTAGAACACTTCCAGGAAAGAAAAACAAAATTGTATTTCCACAAAGGAGTAAGAAATGTTGGCACTTATCTCCATGAGGTCACTTCACTCGGGACAGAAAGTTTGTGTTCTCCTTATTTTAACCAATTTTCTAGGTACTTTGAGGAATACTTTAAGTTTGTGATTCTAACAGAGAGATTAGAAAAATAACTCTATTAACTTTGGGGTGATTGGAACCAGGATGATACATTTTGTTCATATAGGTTATTATGAATTTGTCTTTACTCATCCACTAGTTAGGTCACCGTTTATGCCCTGATTCCTCCCTCCCTCCCTTCCTTCCTTCCTTCCTTCTTTTTTCTTTTTCACATGTTTGGTAGTTAGGAGTGTTGGTATAAAGCAAAGTCTGGTTGATTTAAACCACAGACAAGTTTAGAACTGGAAGGAATTCTGGTATCATTTATCAAAAGCTCCTCATTTTACAGGTGTCAAAGCTGAGACCTTGAGAAGCTAAATAACTGTGCAAAAGTGACAGAACTGATGGGTGGTAGAATCTCAACCAGCACTGAGGCCATGCTGTGCCAGGGAGACGCAAGTCCTGCTCATTTCTCTCCTGGGTCAGGTGCCCTTGGAGAAGCCAGAGACCTGCCAGGGGTTACTTATGGAACCCCAATGTGCAATTGAGGTGATTCTCATTTGAACACTTTATGGGAATGGTGTGGAGTATGCTTATAAAAGGCCCTGTCACTTAATAGAAGAGTGACCTCGGTTGGTTAGTTAACCTCTTTGTGCTTCAGTTTTCTAATCTGAAAAATCGTATTTCCATCCTCATACAGATGAAAGGATGCTGTGCGTGAATACTTGTAAAGTACTTACTACAACGTTTGGCATAGAGTAGGTGCTATGCAATCATGAGCTGATAGGATTATGTGTTGAAAGTTTCCTTTTAATTTTTTTTTTTTTTTGCGGTAAGCGGGCCTGTCACTGTTGTGGCCTCTCCCGTTGCGGAGCACAGGCTCCAGACGCGCAGGCTCAGCGGCCATGGCTCACGGGCCCAGCCGCTCGGCGGCATGTGGGATCTTCCCGGACCGGGGCACGAACCCGTGTCCCCTGCATCAGCAGGCGGACTCTCAACCACTGCGCCACCAGGGAAGCCCCCTTTTTAATTTTTTAAAACCCATGTGTAAGAGAGGAAGTATCTGTAGAGAAGCTTAAACAGTCATCTTGAGACTTTGTTTGTATTAGGAGGTTGAGGAGGGGAGAGACCTTGGCACCAGATAACTGTAGATTTCAGTCGGAGCTCCTTGACTTTCTAGCCATGCAAACTGATTCATCTCATGCCACCTGTTCAGTTTGTTCATCTGCTAAGGGGATATATGCTCATGAGGTTGTGAAGGTTAGAGGAAGTGGATGTGAAACCAGCCTTAGCACACAGGTGGCAGGTGCTTTTTGTTCCCTTTGCATTGAGTGGAATGTCTACACACACACACACACATACACTCAGGTGGAGTTCTGTTTCTTCTATGATGTCCCCCTTTTCCCATTACTCTCCAACTTTCATAAATCTCTCTTCATATAAACTATAACACACCTGCCTCGCTTTCTTTCACTTCATGTATATTGTCTTGAATTATTTAAAAAGTTTGTCGTGTATCCACTTTCTCTCTCTGAGAAAGAGCATTAAGATTTGTTCTTATTTTGGTGACTTCCCTGGTGGCGCAGTGGTTAAGAATCTGTTTTCCAGTGCAGGGGACATGGGTTCGATCCTTGGTCCGGGAAGATCCCACATGCTGCAGAACAACTAAGCCCGTGTGCCACAACTACTGAGCCTGCATGCCACAACTACTGAAGCCTGCAAGCCTAGAGCCTGAGCTCAGCAACAAGAGAAGCCACCATAATGAGAAGCCCGCTCACTGCAATGAAGACCCAACACAGCGAAAAAAAAAGATTTGTGCTTATTTTGCATCACACTCACCTCAGTACTGAGTGTGTAATAGTTGCTCAGGAAGGAACTGTTGATGTTGATGGAAAAGTTCATCGAAGTAAGCAGGGAGTGGCTCTTCTTCTGCCAGCATATTGAGAACCTGCCCTCTTCAGCTTTCTTTTTCTCAGTCACTATTTTTAATCTTAGTACCTCTATGTTAGTGCTTTCTGCTTCTGATCTCTGAGAAGCCATTGTTTCTTTGTCTCTGTTTTTCTAGTGTAAGAAACTAGAGATATTCTCAGTCACTGACTTGTTAATAGAAAAATTTCTGTGTAAGATTTTTGGCCATAGTCTTCTATTCAGAAAGTCTCTCTAAAAATTCATTGCAACCTTTAGTCACCTTTAATAAAACAAAACCAAATTTCCGTCATTTTCATGGTTCAGGAGCTCCTTGGTAATGCTTGCACTTTATAGAACCTTTTCTCTGCAGAATAGAAATTGCTTTCTAAAAACTATTGGGTTTTTACAGTTGCAGAGTCTGAAGCCGGTGGAGAAAGTATGTACATTCTCAATCTGGAGTGCTTTTAAATATAGTATTTTCTAAATATTTTTTGTAATAAATTTTTACATTTTATTTCTCATATTTTGCTTAAAAACTTTCTAAATGCATCTTTTTCTCTGAATGTTGCTTAAAATTATATTGTTAATAGTATTTAAGGAACATTCATTCCTTCAGTATTTATTATGCATTCTATGGCAGGTGCTATGCTGGATTCTGGGGATATAATAGCGAATGACACAAACTTGGTTTTAGCCCTTGAGGAGTTTACAATCTAGCGGAAAGTAGGAAAAAAAGTAGCTTTCAAATGAAGTAATGGGTAAGGAAGGGTTAAAGTCAGCAGAAGTTGCTAAATTATACTACTACTGAAACTAATGAATACTTTTAAAAAGCGTTCAAGATGTGATGGACTGTGAAAATAGGTCAAGATGAATACATTTCCCCTCCGTGATTGTTTACTTTTGCAAGGACTGTAATAAATTATCTGTAAACTTTATGTGGCACAGAACCCGAAGGGTTTTAGACATTATCGTGTGGCCATCTGACATCTACAACAAATTTAACCCCTTGAAGCAGAGTGTTTGAGCTTCACTGTGAAGCAAATCAAGGGAAAGGAAAAAGCATCTTTCTATAAAACACAAGACCACAGGGAGAGACCAGGTGACTCTTCTGTTTCCATCAGAAAATGGACAACCCCACATTTAATAAATTTATTTATTTATTTATTTATGGCTTCATTGGGTCTTCATTGTTGGGTCTTCGTTGCTGCGTATGGGCTTTCTCTAGTTGCGGTGAATGGGGGTTACTCTTCATTATGGTGTGCAGGCTTCTCATTGCAGTGGCTTCTCCTGTTGCAGAGCTTGGGCTGTAGGTATGCGTGCTGCAGTAATTGTGGCTTGTGGGCTCTAGAGCGCAGGCTCAATAGTTGTGGCGCACGGGCTTAGTTGCTCCATGGCATATGGGATCTTCCCACACCAGGGCTCAAACCCATGTCCCCTGCATTGGCAGGCAGATTCTCAACCACTGCACCACCAGGGAAGTCCCCAACTCCACATTTAGATGAAATTTTGGATGCCTTTACTCTGTGCTAGATTTATCTGATAATTATAATGCTGAATTATCACAGACAGTTACCCTCCTGAAGGCAAAAAAGCATGAGCAAATAATTTCTCCAAGTTCCCCTGTTTCTTCACAGCTTGATGATATTATGAAAGCTATATACACATCCAGTGTAAAATGTTTTCTTTCACTTTTTTGAAAGCAGTTAGGAGGATTGACTATTAAGACTGAGTTAGCTAAAGGAAGAGCCAACAGAACTTAACACATTTGATAAAGTTTACCAATCATAAATGATTTATGGCCTTTATCTTTTATTAGACATTACCTACATGGTTCAGATTGGTAACCCATGGCAAGATCAAAGAAATATGGAGTCTGCTCTGTGCTTGAGAGAAATTGTAAAGATCTGAAGAGTAAAGCTAGTTGAAGGAACTCTAGTCTTGGGGGAAAATTCTGGTAAATCTCAGTTGATGATCAGCTCAGCTCTATCTTGGAATCCTAAAATCTTTTACTTGAGGAAAAAGAATCTGAAATCATATTTTACTTAGGCACTAAGATCAAGAACAAGACAAGGTTGTCCACTCTCACCACAATTATTCAACACAGTTTTGGAAGTTTTAGCCACAGCAATCAGAGAAGCAAAAGAAATAAAAGGAATCCAAATCAGCAAAGAAGTAAAGCTGTCACTGTTTGCAGCTGACATGATACTATACATAGAGAATCCTATACATGCTACCAGAAAACTACTAGAGCTAATCAATGAATTTGGTAAAGTAGCAGGATACAAAATTAATGCACAGAAATCTCTTGCATTCCTATACACTAATGATGAAAAATCTGAAAGTGAAATTAAGGAAACACTCCCATTTATCATTGCAACAAAAAGAATAAAATACCTAGGAATAAACCTACCTAAGGAGACAAAAGACCTGTATGCAGAAAACTATAGGACACTGATGAAACAAATTAAAGATGATACAAACAGTTGGAGAGATATACCGTATTATTGGATTGGAAGGATCAACATTGTGAAAATGACTCTACTACCCAAAGCAATCTACAGATTCAATGCAATCCCTATCAAACCAACAATGGCATTTTTCACAGAACTAGAACAAAAAATTTCAAAATTTGTATGGAAACACAAAAGACCTCGAATAGCCAAAGCAATCTTGAGAAAGAAAAATAGAGCTGGAGGAATCAGGCTCCCAGACTTCAGACTATACTACAAAGCTACAGTAATCAAGACAGTATGGTACTGGCACAAAAACAGAAAGATAGATCAATGGAACAGAATAGAAAGCCCAGAGGTAAACCCACTCACATATGGTCACCTTATCTTTGATAAAGGAGTCAAGAATATACAGTGGAGAAAAGACAGCCTCTTCAATCAGTGGTGCTGGGAAAACTGGACAGCTACATGTAAAAGAATGAAATTAGAACACTCCCTAACACCATACACAAAAATAAACTCAAAATGGATTAAAGACCTAAATGTAAGGCCAGACACTCTAAAACTCTTAGAGGAAAACATAGGAAGAACACTCTATGACATCAATCACAGCAAGATCCTTTTTGACCCACTTCCTAGAGAAATGGAAATAAAAACAAAAATAAACAAATGGAACCATATGAAATTTAAAAGCTTTTGCACAGCAAAGGAAACCATAAGACGAAAAGGCAACTCTCAGAATGGGAGAAAGTATTTGCAAATGAAGCAACTGACAAAGGATTATCCTCCAAAATTTAGAAGCAGCTCATGCAGCTCAATATCAAAACAACAAACAACCCCATCCAAAAATGGGCAGAAGAGCTAAATACACATTTCTCCAAAGAAGATATACAGATTGCCAACAAACACATGAAAGAATGCTCAACATCACTAATCATTAGAGAAATGCAAATCAAAACTACAGTGAGGTATCACCTCACACCAGTCAGAATGGCCATCATCAAAACTTCTACAAACAGTAAATGCTAGAGAGGGTGTGGAGAAAAGAGAACCCTCTTGTACTGTTGGTGGGAATGTAAATTGTTACAGCCACTATGGAGAACAGTATGGAGGTTCCTTAAAAAACTAAAAATAGAACTACCATATGACCCAGCAATCCCATTACTGGGCATATACCCTGAGAAAACCATAATTCAGAGAGTCATGTACCACAGTGTTCATTGCAGCTCTATTTACAATAGCCAGGACATGGAAGCAACCTAAGTGTCCATCGACAGATGAATGGATAAAGAAGATGTGGCACATATATACAATGGAATATTACTCAGCCATAAAAGAAGTGAAATCGAGTTATTTGTAGTGAGGTGGATGGACCTAGAGACTGTCATACAGAGTGAAGGAAGTCAGAAAGAGGAAAAAAATTACTGTATGGTAGCACATATATATGGAATCTAAAAAAAAAAAGGTTCTGCAGAACCTAGGGACAGGACTGGAATAAAGACGCAGATGTAGAGAATGGACTTGAGGGCATGGGGAGGGGGAAGAGTAAGCTGGGACAAAAGGGGAAAGTGGCATGGACATAAATACACTACGAAACGTAAAATAGATAGCTAGTGGGAAGCAGCCACATAGCACAGGGAGATCAGCTCGGTGCTTTGTGACCACATAGAAGGGTGGGATAGGGAGGGTGGGGGGGGATGCAAGAGGGAGGAGATATGGGGATATATTTATATGTATAGCTGATTCACTTTGTTATAAAGGAGAAACTAACACAGCATTGAAAAGCAATTATACTCCAATAAAGATGTTAAAAAAATATTTTACTTAGGCAAAGTCAGGATTCAACTGCAGTAATTACTTACTGCATTTTACCTAATTACATTCACCCGATGCCTGGAAAATCTATTTGCTTGTTCCATTTAATTGGTGGGTATTGTTTTTATTGTTAATGATCCTATGTTATGTATTTAATTTGATAAACTGCTTAATTTTTATTGCATGTAATGTAAGTCAGTATAAACCTATGTAATAAAAATGAAACCAGGCAGCACAATCCGTACTGCATGAATGTGAATGTGCCAAGTGCAGGGTGGGTGGGTGCTTGGTGTGTTTGGAAGGCTCATCTAAGGGGGTGCTGTTATGTTCATCTCTAGCTGATTGTATCCTACACAAATCCAAGCTCAGTGTTGTCAGGTCTATAAAAATATCAGGGAACTCTCGAAATCCAGACTTTATGTTAAATCACTAGATCTTTAAATACTTTGATGATGATGGTGATGATGATGATGATGATGATTATTTTTAAGAGCACACAGGATGGCAAACAAACCAGTTAAAAAACAATTCCCCAGCCACACAGTAAGGGGACAGTTTTTAACCTCAGCTGCAGTCTGGGTCGATAATTGAAAGTGCAACTCGGGAAATGATTGCAGAGTAGCTTTTAAGTAATGAGGGGAAATTCTTTCAAGTTGCAGCATATCCTTGAAGCTTTCTCTTTTTTCTAGAAATCCAAGCATCAGAGGAAAAAAAGAGAGATTTTTGGAGACGTATTTTCCATGTGTGCAATACAGGAGAATCACACATTAAAAAATGTTTGCATTTGCAGCCCATAGTAGGATGAGTTGGAACAGTAGTAGTATTGCGTAAGTGAATCGTGCCTAGGCTGAAGTTGGAATAATTGGCAATGTGGACTGGGGAATTACTTCATTTGGCATATCAGTTTTAATACAGATACGTGACTTATCCAGAGCAAATCATCATGCTTCAGGGTGGGTGCATCTACATTTGGGGACACTGAAAGGAATTGCATGTTTTACCACATCACTCCTCTGTTTAGTCATTCAGTGGCTTTCCACTGCTCACACATTAAACTCAGTAGCCTAGCAAAGTCCCTCCCAGCCTGGCCCCTGCCTGCCTCTTCAACCTCATCTTCTGCCAGCCCTCTTGCCCTCGTATATTCCTGTTTCCCAGTAACAGGGGGCTACTCTCAGTTCCCAAATGCTTCTTGCTTTTGCATCCCTATTCTTGTTATTCCCTTTGTCTTGAATATAATGTTGCCTGATCAGCTTCTCTGATTTCCAGACTCAGCTCAAATACCTTTTCTTAAGCAAAAACTTTCTTATCTCTAAACTAGCATTTCATAAACTCTGGTTCAAGTGGATCTTAAAAAAACAGAGAAAATTGTATTTATATCAGGCACTAGAAGTGATTCTGTCTCTCTGCCAGGGTTGCAACATAAGTATTTCATAAGCTTAATAGATGTACTGTATAAATAAATGGATTTACAGGAGTTTCCCAAATGAGGCATATTATAGCTCCTTTGGGACGACTCACACTGCACGTGAGCATATTAACAACTCGGAATGTAGCAAATGCATTAGCTTTGTTTGATTCACTGTTTCTCAAACTTATTTGACAATGGAACACTTTTGTTTGAGAACATCTGTTAAAGTCTTGAGGAAAGTCTGATTTGGGAAGGTAGTTTGGGGAAAATCTTGCCTTACAACATGGTTTTACTTAATAAGAGGAAATATCTTAGGAAAGAATGTCTTCAAAGTAATGGAAGTATTGTCCATTTCTCTGAATGGATTTCCCAACTTGCTTTCAGTATTTCAATATTTACACCATTATTAGTGCAGGTCCTTTAAAGTCATGGCTTGCCTAATTGTCACATAGTCCAACCACAAGAAATGAAAATTTGTATCACAATCTCATCTAATAATTTTTTATTTGAAAAATTTCACACACACCCAAAAGTAGAGAGGAGGGTATGTTAAACTCTCATATACTTATTACCCAGATTCAACAGTTATTAAAATTTTGCTTCATTCTTTTCTTTATTGTCTACCCTCCTTTTTTGCTGAACTGTTCTAAAGCATATCTAAGACATCATATCATTTCACTCTTACACTGTTTCAGTGTGCGTCTTCACAAAAGGGGGCATTGCCTTACATTACTGCAATAATGTTGCACTTATCAAAATTATAATAATTTCTTGGTAATGTCTATTACCCAGTCCATATTCAAACTTTGAAAAATATTGAGATATAATGCACATAACATAAAATTCAGTCTTTTAATGGCCAATTCAGTGGTTTGAAGGATATTCAAAAAACTATGCAACCATCACCCCTAATTCCAGCACCTTTTTATCACCCCCCAGAGAAACCCATACTCATAATAGTCACTCCCCATTTTCTCCTCCCCCCACTAATCTAATTCCTGTCTCTAGATTTTGCCTATTCTGGTCATTATGTAGTCTTTTATGACAGGCTTCTTTCATTTAGCTCAATGTTTTCCAAGTTTCTTCACACTGTAGCATGTATTGGTACTTTATTCTTTTCTATGGCTGAGTAATGTCCCATGGTATGGATATGTCACATTTTGTTTATCTATTCACCAGTTGGTGGACACTTGGGATGTTTCTATGTTTTGGTTATTACGAGACATGCCGTTATGAACATTCATGTACAAGTTTTTGTGTTGACATATGTTTACATTTCTTCTGTGTATATCCCTAAGGGTGAAATTGCTGGGTCATATGGTAACTCTATATATAACTTTTTGAGGAGCTGCCAAACTGTTTTCAAAGTGATGGCAACATTTTACATTACCATCGGCAACTTATGAGGGTTCCAATTTCTCCACATCCTCACCAATACCTGTTATTTATTGTCTGTCTGTTAGATTTTAGCCATCTTAGTGGGTGCAAAGTGGTATCTCATGGTGGTTTTGATTTTATATATTTCCCTAATGACAAATATTAAGCAGCTTTTCATTTGGGTATTGGCCATTTGTATTTCTTCTTTGGAGAAATATCTATTCAAATCCTTCCCTAGCTTTTAAGTGGGTTGTTTGTCTTTTTATTATTGAATTGCAAGAGTTCTTTATATATTCTAAATACTAGTCCCGTATCAGATATATTGGTTGCAAGTATTTAATCCCGTTCTTCGAGTTGTCTTTTCACTTTCTTGATGGTGTCCTTTGAATAGCAAAAATTTCAAATTTTGGTCAAGTCCAATTTACCTGTTTTTTTGTTGCTTGTGGTTTTGGTGTTATACCTAAGAAACCATTATCTAATTCAAGGTCATATAAATTTTTGCCTGTTTTTCTCTGAGAGTTTTATAGTTTTAGCTCTTATTCAGTTAGGCCTTCGATACATTTCAAGCTCACTTATGATGTAAGGAAGGGGTCACACTTTTAAAAGTAAAATTTTAGTTTCAACTTTCAGGGTGACCTAGAAAGACAGTTGCTTTCCCTCTGCCTGCATGTACTTGTGGACCCCATCCCCCATTCCAACTCCTCCATCCTTAGCTAATCATGACATAATTTATTAGAATCTGTTTGTGTACTAGGGAGTAGTATAATCAGAGTATATGAGAGGACAAAGTCTTTATTACAAATGGGATGACATTTAATTAAGCAAACAACCAAGTTGTAATAGACATCTGGTGTTTTTGCCTTACTTGCCTACTCTTTCTGGTTTTTTGGAAATGGCACTTGGTTTGTGGAGTCCGCTTCCCACAGTCTCTGTCTGTAGGCTGAACTTACAACACATACTCCTGCTCAAGGAGTGGGCAAATTGTACTGACTTGACAAATGAGAATTTTATCTCTAGAGCCATCGTGATTGGTTCAGAGATGGATACAGACCCAAAAAGGGTCAGAGACATATGGGGAATTAGTGGGAAAGTTAACTGGTATAGCCTGGAAATTCTGATGTCTTATCACCAGAAAGCAGTGTCTGTCTGTTTATAAAACCAACATGAGGAAAGGTGAGCTGAGAGATGGGATCTTAACTATCCATTGAACAGCAGAATCCAGCTTTGCCTGAAGTTTAGACTATTTCTGGACCTTTCAAATACATGAGATACATGTATATTCCTTTCTAGATTCGCAGCTGAAAGAGTTGTGGTTCTGACGCAGATAGAATGATAGAAGCTGAAGACACAAGATATATGAGATGCTTTGTGCCTTCGTGGACTTGACAACCTAGAAGGGAAACAGAGAGACAAATAAATAAATATATGGCAAATGCAAGATTAGACATCTGAATAAAATAGGCAAACAGCACAACTATTAGGGAGGGGTTAGGGAACTGGAAAAAGTCTTCAAAAAATAATTACTGACTTGGGGTTGAAAATGAATTGACATTCACTAAGTCTTTCTACAGATAACAAAACCGATTTTTCCACTGTGTCTTAAAGAAGTCATTTCCATTTTGCTGTCGAAGAAGGACACGTTGTTACACTCTATCAGTGGTATGGAACTGACCGTCAGATGGGCCATACCATGGCACTTTTCTAACAGCCACGAAGAGAAGGTGGGAACTAACCTAGCAGGTAGTTAGAAAATTCATAATTTGGGAAGTGGTGTTAAGGTTTTCAGAACCTAATTATGTTTATTTAGTGTATTTTTGAGATAAAGGCCCAGTGTAGTATTGTGCTTTATGTTGTTCTAACTCTGTAGACTTAAGATCATTCAGTCCAACTCATTCATTTCACAGAGAAAAAAATTATAGCCCATATAGACTATAGAATGTATCCAAAGTCACACAACAGGGAAGGAACTGTAATCTTGGTTTCCTTATTCCTAGTTCAGTCTTTCTTCTATTTCATACCTTCTCCTATTGAGGCTTCTTCTGAAGAAAGAATCACTTCCTTAAGAACAGAAGCTGGTGGGGCTTGCAGTAAAATTCTTGAGGAAAAAGTAAAGAATAGGGGAGGTTTTTATGTGGATGAGCCTTTTGTTTCGCAGATTGCCAGCTGGATGTTTTCATCATTCTGAGTTTGGTACCCAGACTCCGCTGGAATGGCTGGATGGCTGCCACCTTTCATCCAGATGGTGCTCCCTGTGTCTGTTAAATCAGGCGGGAAGCTGTGGTCCTTGGACAGATTCTCGGCACACCTATTTCCAGCATTCAGGATTTCCAGCATACTGAATTTGAGATCAAGCAATTATTACAAGTTACATATTCTTTTTCTCTAACTCTCGGGAGATGATTTTTTTTGATCTTCTTTACTGAGCCACTGTCTCCTCCCCTCTGCAACTTCTGTAATAAGAATGTTGTACAGACTCACTGTAGCTTCGAATAAGATTATCAGAGGTAAGTATGAAACTATTAAGATGTAAGCAGACAAAATAAAGTTAGAATTTTTTTTTTCTTAAGAAAAGTTGATGGTAATATTTGCTCCTTTCTAGTGGGCACTCAAAATCTTTACATAGAATAGGCTCAGAAGGGGAAATCTGTGAGAGAGTGGCATGGACTTATATATACTACCAAATGTAAAATAGATAGCTAGTGGGAAGCAGCCGTATAGCACAGGGAGATCAGCTCGGTGCTTTGTGACCACCTAGAGGGGTGGGATAGGGAGGGTGGGAGGGAGATGCAAGAGGGAGGAGATATGGGGATATATGTATATGTACAGCTGATTCATTTTGTTATAAAGCAGAAACTAACACACCATTGTAAAGCAATTATACTCCAATAAAGATATTAAAAAAACAAAGAAAAGAAGGGGAAATCTGTTTGTGTAGCAGTCAAGATGACAAGTCTTGAAGTTTCATTTGGACAGCAAGCCCATAATTTCTTATTTTGTATGTTATGTGGGGTGGCTGAATAGGGGGCAACTGATGGAATCTTGGGAGGAAGGGTGACAATGCTCTTCCCTCCCTCTCCTCCAGCAGACTTTGGTATTTAACACCACTGGTTATTTTTTCATATCTTTCCTGTTGCTCAATGGAATTGTTTCTAGTGAATTTGCCGCTATTGTGGTTATGAAACTTGCTCTAAGCCTAACAAACAGGAAGTTCCTTTGGCACATTTACTAGTAGTATGTCAAAAGAAAAATGAAATAACATGACGTACATTCACTAAAAGTTTGCTGTCTAAAACTGAAGATGACACAAAAAGACAACTGTGTTTAAGCTAGCTGCAAATTATTCTGTTCCCTTTGGTGTCCAGGAACCATTTGCCAGAGCTTGGGAAATACAATAGCCTGTCAGTTATACTCACCGTCGAATGTAGTTTATTTTGGGGAATAAGTGAAGTGGGAGGAAAGTACAACTTTTGGAATTACTTGGGCCTAGTATAGAAAGGTGACTGGGAGAGGTGAAATCTGAGTGAAGCTGGGGGAGAAGAATATAGGCATATAGAATATAGAGTATAAGAATATAGAAAATCCTATATTCTTTTCTTTAAAGTAATAGCTTTATTGAGATATAATTCACATACCATACAATTCACCCGTTTAGAGTGTACAGTTCAGTGGTTTTTAGTATATTCACAGAGTTGTGCAACCACTTCCCTAGTCAATTTTAGAATGTTGCATCACCTCAGAAAGAAGCCTTGTATGCTTTACCTATCACCCCTCCATTGCTCTCCCTGCCCTACCCTGCAACCCTAAGCAATCACTAATATACTTTCTTTGTGCATGGATTTCCCTATTCCGGACACATTTATATATTTCTGGCCTCTTTTTCTTAACGTTTACAAGATTCTTCCATGTTGAAGCAGGCATCAGTATTTTATTCCTTTTTATGGCTGAATAATATTTCATTGTTTAGATATATCATATTTTGTTTATCCATTCATCAGTTGATGCTCATTTGTGTTGTTTTCTCCTTTTGGCTATTAGGAATAATGTTGCTCTAAGTGTTTATTTATACATTTTATTTTTACACAGATGTAGTACACAGGTCAGTGGGAAATTATTGTAACAAAGATGTCAGAAGCATTTTAGCTTACCATGGTTTAAATTCTGGTTGACCTTTTATAACACGAAAATTGTGTATTTACTTCTAAGGAGTTATAAAAAATTCAGAAGTCTGGTTTTAGTTCAAGTTACGGAGCTGGAACTTTTCAACTGGTTCCCTTTTAAGGAATTATTAAATTTGTTCCTTCAGACACATCACTTTCAAGACAGTGGTTCTCACACTCTTATCGTATCACTCTGCCTAAGGGATAGGACCTTCTCCCGTCAGACACTAGGGCTGGCTCTGTGCTAGTGATGCTCCAGGAGCACGGAGGAGCAGTAAGTAGAGGAAGCGAACATATGGATAGACTTCAGTGTGTTAGATAGCATTGTGGGAAGCCATTATTGGAGAAAGAAGAGGGTTGATGGCTTCATCCTGGAAGGATCAGTGAAGACTGCACTTCACAGATGTGGTCACATTCAAATTTGAATTTTTCAAAAATGAATGAGAATCTGTTTTTGTTTTTTTTATATGTTGTTGGTTTTTTTGCCACAATATAAAACAGTTTATATTTTTGCTCTCTACTTTTTTGTTACCATCATAATGATCACTATTGTTTAGCACTCAACGTGTTTTATTTTTTCTAATACCACCCTTCCCCTTTTTATTAGGGAAACAAAATAAAATAAATCATGTTCACATAAACTACCAAACCTTGTCAGGTGCACAGAATTAAAATATTTTTTCTATGAACTTCTGTTATTGCTCCTTTCTTCTGAGCTATTTTATATTTATATTTTGATAAGCTTTTTTGTTTTTTTTATCCTCTATTGAACAGAAAACTTGGATATTAATGGAGTAGAATAGGTGGAGCTTTATGTGGAAAGGTGACTTTTTAGTGTTGAAATCATATATTTTACTAGAGTTTAAAATGTTAGTTCTAGGGTTATAATTAATACAAATTTTTGCATAAGTTTTCTCAGTATATTTTTACTACACAAATGGTATTTTGAAGTCTGGGTTAGTTTTTAAAGAACAATTAATTATTGTCTTATTTATAGATGCTATGAAAATTGCTTATTTCGTTATATTAAAAGCTATGGAATTTGGAAGAAACTCTTAAAATTGATTAATTCATTGCCCAGAGACACAGTAGATGGTGCTTATTAACAAGATTTTCTCCAGAAGTCTTCTGACTTCAGTATGATAATTATTCCAACATGCATCATTGCACTGAGAATAATTTGTATGTGAATAACCACAAATCCATCTTTTATAAATCACAAAACTATAAATATCAGGCCTTATTTGTTATGTAACACATCCTTACTTTTCTTTCATGGTTACTACTGATTGTACCAGTAAAATGATGGAATACTGTAACTGATGTATTTTTAAGTATTCTGGCATCCACTAACTTTATATCAAAGTTAAGACTTATTTTTATGTAGATACCAAGAATCTAATAAACTGAATTAACAGCTTGTTTGTTACTCCAAATACATGCCACTTATTGCCTTTATAGAATGTTCAATCACTCTGATTGCATTGGGATAAATGTTTAGTTATGGAAACACTCTTTGACATTTGGGCATTTAATGAAGTTGGCTGTATTGGGCCCTAGTTCCATAGTGAGATGGCCTATTGTTCGTAATTAAGGGGGATATAAAATTGTGAGGAAATTTTGAATGAGTCTTATGAAAGGGCTGCTTCCAAAGATGGAACAGTATTTTTAAGAATATAGTTATCTGTGTAGCAAGAAGAAAAATACAGCCTTTGAATCACAGTCGCGTGTTAATGGGTGATGGGTCCACCAGGGTAGGATCACGAGGGAGACCTCTGGCTAATGGAGGTGGCTGGGGATCACTTGGTGGGATTGTCAGTTTGGATTAGTAGTTTCAGCCTGAACAAATCATAACAGTGTAGAGAGAGCCTAGTCATAGCTAGAGAAAACCAATCAGTTAGGAAAGGTGGGACCACACATTCCTCTAGAAGAATATGAAAGATGAATTTCTGCAGATGAAGGCATGTTCAAGGTGAGAAGAGAAACGAACTATTGACTAACCTCAGCAGCTTAATTTACTTCCATATTTATACTTGGAAATGGGAAGGTAAAACACGTTTAAACCCTTAGATTTAGCTGTTTAAGGGATGGTTCTCTTCTCAGAGGGCTAAGAAAATATCATAAAATGCATAATTATGGTTTGTGCAAGGATCTTTTTCCAAAACATTTTGTCTAAGCAGTTTTACAAATGGTGGGTAGAAACCACAGTGACACGCTTGCCTCCCCTGAGGAAGCACCGCCCACTCCTACCCTGCACACTGGCAGCTCCAGACCTCCTGGGGCAGGCCGAGACCCCTCCCTGCACTCCCAGTCTGGCTGTGCAACCAACCCAGACATTTCTCTTCTCTTACCAATCCTTCCCCACCGGGATGGGGCATGCCACCCCAGTCTGAAGGTAGAGCCCAGCCCTGTCCATCTGGGATTTATTTTGATATATGGTGTAGAAGATTTAAATAGGTTCATGTCCCCCATCCCCCCACCCCTCAGGCAATAGTCAATTTTAGGGAGCCCCATTTATTGAGTATAGTTCATTCTCATTATGTGGTGTTTTTGGCTGTGGTGGGGAAACCATACGGACTTATCAACAATGTAGATCTTATTAATATTGAGATGGTTTGGGGTTGGGGATGGCTTTGAGGATCAGAAAGCTTGGAATCCTGTCCATTCAACCTTCTTTTTCCATATATTAACCTTTTATATACATAGTAGGGTTTTTTTTCCCCCTTGAGATATTATTTTCAATTTATCTGCTTGTATGTTCTTGTCCCAATACTGTGCTGTTTATTGTAGGCGTATAAGACATTCTGATATCTGGTATGGCCAGGCTGGCCTTAATTCATTCTGTTTTCAAACTTCTTTTAACTATTTTCATCTGTTTGAATGCTTTGCTTTTAAGGTCTGAATATAGGCCCCCCCCCCCACCATGCCAAGTGAATGTTGATCTAGACTATTTAGAGCTTTTTTCTTGAAATATAAATTTAGCTATTGCTAGCAAAGTAACACTAGCCAATTTGGGGGTATCATGAAGTTGATAGGAAGGGACGTGCTCTATAAAATAACGAGCCAAACTCCCTAACTATCCCAGCTGTAACTCTGTTAAAGGTCTTTTACGCTTCACTTTTAATCAGCACCTTCTTGAATTACACTCAGAAATAGAACTGATTCAATGCACCAACGCAATTTATTCTCTTTTCTATATGTGTAAGCATATATACAAATCAGCTGTTTTCTACATCAGTTACGTATCAGCCACCTCTTGGTGAACTTTTATAAAATGATTCAAAAATTGCAAAAAGGCACAGAGAGAGAGAAAACCTTCCATGCCAACCATGATCTTTCTTCTATTTATTGATTTCTTTATATCCTGCTTTCTTTCACCAACAATTTCAGGTTGCTTACAATGAAAGTTCATTTTCAATAAGACCTAAAACAATGACTGCATGAAAGGAGAAGAAAACTGGAAGAGGAAGGAGTGAGTGGTGAGGCTATCAAGAACTTTTGGCTAGGCAAAGGTCCTGTGAAGTGGAGTTAGCAAACTTTACAGCTTGTGTAGAAGGCAAACTGGTACACCAGTCTAAGGACAATCTTTATGCAGATTCGTTCATTTATTCAAGAAATATCTATTGAGCACCTGCTATATGCCTGTCACTCATTAGGCATTGGAAATAGAATAGTGAGCAGATCAGGCACAAATCCCTGCCCTCATAGAGCTTACATTTTAGTGGAGGAGCCATAGTAGTCAAAATATATAATCTATGTGGAATGTTAGATATTAATAATTGCTGAGAAGAAAAAATAAAACATGGAAGGGAGGTAGGAGGTTAGGGAGGGTGCTTACCTTTTTGATGGAGTGGTCAGGGAGGGTGTCCCTGAGATACTGACTTTGGAAAAATGGCCAGAAGGCCATGAAGGAGCGGTAGGGATGTCAGGGGAAGGTGCTGGCAGAGGGAGCAGTTAGTGCAAAGGCCCTGGTGTCTTTGAAGGAGCATGGAGGGAGAAGAGCCTGGGTAGAGGGAGGCAGGGGTCATGGTTAGCACCTGCAACCCCAGGACCAGGCCTGGATGCCTTCAAGGTTTTTTGGGTAGGAAAGGGCAGGGCCACAAATAAAAGCAAGGAAATTAGCCTTGCCAAACTTTCTAATTTTTATTCAGTTATATATCAAGTTTTTTATGTGCTCAGAATTTCTAACTGAAGAATGAAAAGATGTAATGATGTGTACAGGTACAGGTTTACAATTTCTTTTCTATTTACTTCGACATAGACCATTTTGAAATTTTAGCAGACATTTTAGGATGTACTTCTACATTTGGTACATCACTGTTTCTTTTGGAAGCAAATAAGAAAAGACCTTTCTGGATCTATTTGACATTATGAATACCCACTAAGAGAGTATTGTGCTCTAAGCTGGTGAACTCTGTGGTTTGCAATCTTGTTTAAACAGTCAGAATTGCAAATAATGATCCCTGAAATATAATTTCCTGTCATTCACCTACCTGCCAATTTCCCTCTAAATTTATGGGTTCCTATAAAACTTACTGTGAAACTCAAGATGCTTGTAACAGTCAATTTCAGACTAATTTTATACTTTTTTCCAGACAGATTATGTTGTTCAAGTCCTGTAGTCATTTTCACACTGTCTCATTGTGTTGTTGGCTGTTTGTTATCTGCTTATGTAAAGAAAATAGAGCAAGGTTTATAAAATCATGGTTTTGGTTCCAGAATCTAACCTGGTAGTCACTTTACTGAGGTCTCCTCCATGTATTCACTAAGGAGGAAAACATCACATCACTTGGCATTTTCGAGGTGATGGGGGAAGAATACATAAGGTAAGAACGGCTTGGAAGCTGTTCTTTCTTCATGTGAATAGGAGGAATTTATTACTTTGTTTATGGAAAGGGGAGATGGGGGCGAGTGTTGGAAATGTCAGGTCTCTGTGGTTGATGCATTAGTGCCCCACTCCAGGCCGTGTTGTTGTTTTAGGCTGTCAGGGGAATGGGTTAGGAAGATGCCCAGTGGTGCCAGCTGTGTGGCTGGCAAGCAGCTGGACCACAGAGGCGCCTCTTTGGCGGAGTCAACAGTTGAGCCAGAAAGGCTGTGAATCAGCAATGAGTGTAAACATTCGTTTAGTTTGAATGATTAGGAGCAAAGCTTCTGGTCTTCTGTTATTAGCTGATTATAAGAGTGAAGTGGAGGAAAACTGCAGCCCTTTTTGGAGAACAGTGCTGTTAGAAGCCAATAACGCAGGGGCTTTAAGGGAAGCCACTTACATTCAGAATATCAAGCAAAGCCACAGTGTTGGAGGACAGGCTCTTGGTGGGTTCAACAAGGCTGAGTAGAAGGATAGCAGACAGGAGAGAGTGGAAGTGGTTTGCCTGGCATTTTTGGCCAATGCTTGGGCTGAAAGCAGGGTGTTGGTTGCCAAGACCCTTCACAGTCACACCAGTTGTGCTACACGAATGGATTAACTTGACCCAAAGCTTTAGGGGAGAGGAGGAGTAGCAGGAACTGAGGGTACAGTGGCCACATGCATGTATCAGTATTATTGTTTGTTTTTGTCTCCTGCCCTGGACTACGGATGCCTTCAGAGTGGTGATCGTGCATATTCATCTTATATCAGCATTGTTTACTGAAATGAACTGAAGGGTGGGATGAATTTCTCTTTTTAATGTCGTTTTTTTAACCTCTTCCATTTGAGGATAACTTGTTATTCAGATATGTTCTGAGGAGCCCACAGTGTGTAAATTTACTTTTGTCCCTTTTAAAAGGTACGAGATTTAATGATGAAGGGTTGCGCAAAAGCAGAGGATTGCATTTATATAAAGAGCACCTTTATATAAATGAAGAAATTATCATTGGTTCATTGTACATCAATCCATTCATTCATTCATTCATTCATTCATCAGACATATACTGGATAGTGCCTATTAAGTGCCAGGTGCTGGGGATACAAAACACAGCCTTATCAGTGGCTTACGAAGGAGCTCACAGGTTTCTTTATTTGAAATAAAAAGAGCAAGAGAATAATTATCCACCTAAATTATCTCCAAAGGAATTGTATTATGTAGAGTTGAAGGAGAGTCGGGAACAGTTCTTAAATGTAGCTCAGAGATATTTTGTGTGATCAGCTTAAAATGTATTAACTGATAGCAACTTGAATTAACAAAATAATTTCAGTTACATATTTAGACATAACATTTTAAAGCTTGTTACTTTAGATAAATTTTTCTGATAATTTACTCAAAGTACTTCTTTTTGTATAATAAAACTAATGACTTATTAGGGTAGGTAATATATTGTCTCTTTAAAAACCTGTAATGGAAGTTATTCGAAACTGAATAAATGTGTATTCTGTCAAATTGGTTTTTTTAAATAAATTTATTTTATTTATTTATTTTGGCCACGTTGGGCCTTTGTTGCTGCACACAGGCTTTCTCTAGTTGCGGTGAGCGGGGGCTACTCTTTGTTGCGGTGCACGGGCTTCTCACTGTGTTAGCTTCTCTTGTTGCTGAGCACGGGCTTTAGGCACACAGGCTTCAGTAGTTGTGGCATGCAGGCTCAGTAGTTGTGGCTCATGGGCTCTAGAGCGCAGGCTTTGTCGTTGTGGCGCACGGGCTTAGTTGCTCCGTGGCATGTGGGATTTTCCGGGACCAGGGCTCGAAGCTGTGTCCTCTGCATTAGCAGGCGGATTCCTAACCACTGTGCCACCAGGGAAGCCCTGTCAAATTGTTAATCATTTACTTCTTACAAAGACCTCTAGAAACACCAGTCCCCAGAGCAGTTTCTGTCTTTTTTTTCTCTTCCAGTTTTATTGAGATATAATTGAGATATAGCACAGCGTAAGTTTAAGGTGTACAGCGTAATGATTTGACTTACATACATTATGAAATGATTATCACAGTAAGTTTAGTGAATGTCCATCATCTCACACAGATACAGAATTAAAGAAATAGAAAAAAGTTTTTTTCCTTGTGATGAGAATTCTTAAGATTTACTTTTTTTAAAAAAAATAAGTTTATTTATTTATTTATTTTTGACTGTTGGATCTTCGTTGCTGCACATGGGCTTTCTGTAGTTGCGGCGAGTTGGGGTTACTCTTCATTGTAGTGTGCGGGTTTCTCATTGCGGTGGCTTCTCGTTGTGGAGTGGGTTCTAGGCGCACAGGCTTCATTAGTTGTGGCTCGCGAGCTTCAGTAGTTGTGGCATGCGGGCTCAGTAGTTGTGGATCGCAGGCTCTAAAGCGCAGGCTCAGTAGTTGTGGTGCACGGGCTTAGTTGCTCCGCAGCATGTGGGATCTTTGTGGACCAGGGCTTGAACCCGTGTCCCCTGCATTACATCCCTAGTACTTTTTTTTTTAATCTTATAACTGGAAGTTTGTGTCTTTTGACTACCTTCATCCAAAGCAGTTTCTTTTAAAAGAGAATTATAGGTAATGTTGCAAAGAATGGTGAGAAATCCAACTGATTTAATTTTTTTAACCTCTTAAAATACTCTGTATATTGTGGATATGCAAGAAATACTATTAAGTGACCCCAGTAGTTTTACTGGATGAGAGAAGGCAGGTGGTTTTTTAAAAATATTTTCTTTTATTATTATTTTTTTAACAAGTCAACCCATTTTTGTTGGCATAGTGCAGCTGTTATATGATTTGTTTTATAAATCATTGAAGCTCTCTTTTTTTTTAACATCTTTATTGGAGTATAATTGCTTTACAATGGTGTGTTAGTTTCTGCTTTATAACAAAGTGAATCAGCTATACGTATACATATATCCCCAGATCCCCTTCCTCTTGCGTCTCCCTCCCACCCTCCCTATCCCACCCCTCTAGGTGGTCACAAAGCACCGAGCTGATTTCCCTGTGCTATTATGCAGCTGTGAAGCTCTCATTTTTAAGAATGACTCTTTAAAGTGATCTTTTGTCATATAGATTCATAGTCACCGCAGGCTATTAAAGAGGCTGCCTCATAGTGAGGATGGATGTCTACAACTCAGTAATGTGTGGTGGCTCTCAGAGGCCATTATCTTCATTATTTTTCTCCTAGTGCTTTAGATGTGATTAAATATGATTCTGTGTAATTGAGTATGAGGGGTTTATAGCATTAGTATTCCCCTTTTATATATATACATATATATAAAATATAATTTTTATTTATATGTTTAGTTTATATATATTTGTATATATGTTTATGTATATTATATATATATTTGTGTGTATGTACACAAATACACTACATATACATACATATATATAGAGAAATTTGAGGACTAAATAGAGTGTCTATATTAAGATAGGAATCTCATAGCATCTGACTTTATATTGTGAAATATTAGCTCAACTAATGACATTAGAAGGACACCAGTTTATATCGGCTGTGGATTTTATGACAACCTCTTTGAGGTGAAATGGAATTTTGTTGTATTGTTAGATACATTTTCTTTTTTTTTTTTTTTGTGGTATGCAGGCCTCTCACTATTGTGGCCTCTCCCGTTGCGGAGCACAGGCTCCGGACGCGCAGGCTCAGCGGCCATGGCTCACGGGCCCAGCCGCTCTGCGGCATGTGGGATCTTCCCGGACCAGGGCACGAACCCGTGTCCCCTGCATCGGCAGGCGGACTCTCAACCACTGCGCCACCAGGGAAGCCCAGATACATTTTCTTTTTAAAATTTATTTATTTATTTTATTTTTGGCTGTGTTGGGTCTTTGTTGCTGTGCGCGCGCTTTCTCTAGTTGCGGCGAGCGAGGGCTACTCTTCGTTGTGGTGCTACTCTTCGTTGCTGTGCGTGGGCTTCTCATTGCGCTGGCTTCTCTTGTTGTGGAGCACAGGCTCTAGGCGCGCGGGCTTCAGTAGTTGTGGCACACGGGCTCAGTAGTTGTGGCTCGCGGGCTCTAGAGTACAGGCTCAGTAGTTGTGGCGTACCGGCTTAGTTGCTCCACGGCATGTGGGATCTTCTTGAACCAGGGCTCGAACCCATGTCCCCTGAACTGGCAGGCGGATTCTTAACCACTGCACCTCCAAGGAAGTCCTAGATATATTTTCTGATATCTGATTTAAAAATAGTTTATTTCGATGTTATCTTAGGTTGTCAAGTATTATTTAATATAATTAAAATTCTCCATCCATGAAATAATGTGGACAGAAGAGCACCAATTTTTCATTGGTTGGAGAAATAAAATATAGCAAGAATAATACATTTAAAATCACAGTATAGAAGCAGCCAGATGAGACTTGGGGTCAGACAAAATGAGTTTCTATTTGTTTTGCTCTCGGAGGCCCTGTTATATGTTATATGGAAATCTGTTGGGTAAGTTAATCAAATTCTCTCTGTCGGCTCTTCATAACAAGGCAGTGCATTAAGTTGCATGTCTTGTTGTCATCACGTATCAGATATGCATAATATGTAGTGTTTCAGATCAGCTGCTGGAGTGTTTGGACACTTTTGTTCCTTTGGGTCCTTGAAGATGGAGAAGAGGTGGGTGTGATAGAAGTTAGCTCCAGTTACTCTGCTGGTGGTCATTATTTTATTGACACATTTCTAATGGAGATACAATTGTGATCCCAAATTAGAAGACTAAATAACTTAATTTTAAAGGTTTGAAACTTTGTAGGGCCAACCAGATTTCAGCCATGCCTGGGTATGCTTTAGAATGTGACCATGTATGCAAGTAACACGTTTTCTGAAAACCCTGTTGGAAAATTAAGGCGTCTTTTATGGATTCTGCAAAGAGGTAAATTCCTGCATTTGGAAGTAGTGTACATGTCACAAGTATGGATGCTTGGATTTGTTTTGTAAGAGAGTATCAAGGTCAGAGTTTTAACTCTCCTCTTGTCCTATGTTCTTGTTATTCATTTTTGATTTGTATATTTATTTTTAACGAGCTACTTTAAGACTTGGCTAGTTGGGGTATGAATTTCAAACTATTGTATATTATCTAGCACCAGACATTTCTGCTCTCTCATATTGCTGGTCTATAAAGAAAACAGGGAGGGTCTTAAATTGAACCTACTTGTGTATAAACTTGATCAAATGTCACTTTAATCCCTGTACACGTCTGACAAACTAAGAGCTATTTATGAAGTGCTTAGTTCACTTGTTTGAGACGAGTATTTGAATTACCTGGTAGAGGTGAGTCCAGTTGGATATTCACCAGACACTCTCATAACCGAACTCTACCTAGTAGTACCGTGGGACTGATAGATACTGTCTGTTGCTTCTGAGAACATTCTGACTGGCAGTGCTCAGCTACCGTCTAGGATGCCCATGCCCTCTGCTTTTATTGGTCGAGCTGCTTATTTTTGCTAATCATCCTTGTGTTTGTAATAATACAATATAAAGGAGTAACAATAAACTGGTAAAATATAAGTGCATAAAGGTAGAGTGTGGTTGTTTTATGAAAAGTAAATTAAACACGTTGGAAAGATATGACACAGGCATGTTCTAAACTTTTTTTTCCCCCTGTTGACTCTGGTGTGGGAGAGACAGCTCTAAAGAATGTACCAATTTAGAAGACTTTTGCCCAAGTGTCTTTAAATCTTCCCCTTATGAAACTCAATACTGGAATTTGTAGATGATGCTATACGGTTATGGTTAATGTGGGGGAAAAAGACTGAATTCTGGATCGTCTTCAAAGAAAATTACTTCACTCTATTTTGAAAAATACTTGGGTGAATGTGTATTTATAAGAATTAAGTTAGGTAAAATGTTTAGGCATATATTATACTTTTTTTTCTGGGTGAACTGCTACTTTAAATAACATTTTTGCTTTGTACCTTTAGTAGCAGCATCCACTAGTGGTAGATTATTGCTTCACATTAATATACCTCTGTCTTTTTATGCCCTGAGTTTGTATTTGAGTCTCATTCATTGATTGCTTTTAATAATTCATATAGAGCCCCCAAATACTGAAGTTTACATTTCACTATCTAGTGAGAAAATACCTAGAAAACAGCAATAACCTAAAAAAATATATTAAACCTGTAGGGAGAATGTATAAATATCTAAAAGAAGGCTTTTCTTGTATGTGTAGAAGCAAGACAAATACATTTTAAAACTTTTTATTTGGAAATAATTTAAACTTATAGAAAAGTTGTAAGAATAGTACAAAGAATATTTAAATAGCCTTTACCATTTGCTTTGTTATTTCTCCTGCCTGTCTGTCTATAAATAGATGGATAGATAAATATAGATGCACACAACAATCACTCTCTCTCTCTCTCACACACTCTCTCTCGCTGTCTCTCTCTCTTTTTCTGAACTATCTGAGAGTAAGATACATATAAGATAGTGTATATTTCCTAAGAATAAAGATATTCTCTTATATCACCCCACTGCAGTTATCAACTTCAGCATATTTAACATTGATATAATAGTTTTTATCTAATCTACGGTCTGTTTTCTGATTTTGCCAGTTGATCCAGTAACATCTTCTTATGGCATTCTTCCCCTCCAGTGCAAAACCAAGCCTAGAATCACACATTGCATTTAGTTGCCATATCTTTTTAGTCTCCTTTAATCTGGAACAGTTCTTCAACTTCTATATTTTATGACAATGACATTTTTAATAATAGGCATTTCCCCCCCCCCAATGGAATATCCCTCACATTATGTCTGTGTGATGTTTCCTCTTGTTTAAATTCAGGTTACATGTTCTGCTCCCTGCTGGAATATTTCATAACTGGTGTGTCCTCAGGGTCTCACACCTGGAGGCATGTGATATCCATCTGCACCTTACTTTGGATGTTAATTTTGATCATCCAGTCAAGGTGTTAGCTGATTTCTGTATACTATCTTTTCCCCTTCCTACTAATAGGCAATATGTAGGAAGACATTTTAGTTCTATATAAATATCTTTCTTCTTATCAAAATACTCCCCCCTAGATTTAGCATTCATGGATTATCCTTTACTGTGGAGGTTGCAGAATGATGATTTTTTCCCCCATACTGACCCATCAATACTTCACCTTCTCATGTAAGCAAGAACCCTTTTATTTTTCTCTTTTATTTCTTTATCCATTCATTATTGGTGTGAACTCATAGATTTCCATTTTTCATCAATGGTTCATAATTCATTCCTATTTTAAAAATTATTTTGGTGCTCCAATTGTCTGAATCAGCAATGGGAGCCTCTTCAAGCATACATGTAGAAATCCTGAGTCCATACCAAATCCCAATTCTAATCCATCCCCATGGAGTTTTTCTTTGTCTTCTCCCATTTCCTATTTGTATCTCTCTTCTTCCATGGTGAGAACCTAGCTCCTAATGACTTCAGTGTACTTACTAATTTGCTAAAATCCATAATGTATCTGAAATAGTTTCAGAATTGTTTTGCCATAACTCTACAAATCACTCCTAATAAAAGAGTTTAGGGTTGTTTACAGTTCTCTGCCGCTTCCCTCCCTCCAACCAAGAATTCCGTGATCATAAATTATATAAATCTTCCTCCTTCTCCTCCTCTTCTTCCTTCTTTTTTGATGTTTGTAGTGTGCTTATATTATTCATTTCAAATACACTTAGGGTTGATTTGTTCTGGTTTGCTTTCAGTTTTACTCCTCCCTCCTCATCCTTGTTAATTTTATTTTTCAAATGTCAGTAACATGAACGTGCTTCCCAAAGTCAAAACTACACAAAAAGGTACACTCAGAAAAGTTCCACCCCCTCTAGCATCTTTTCCATTCTGTTCCTACCCCTCAACCCCCATATAAGCAACCAGCTTCTTGTTTTCTGGTGTGGTCCACGCTGAAGGGGAGTGGCATTAGGATCTACTGTTTGAAGGGAAGCATGTCAAAGAGTTGCCGGACATATTTTAAAACCACCATACTGTGTTTATGATTCTTTAAGACCTGTCTATCTAGTACACAGTCTGTTTAATTTCAGATTCCAATCGTACACACATATACCCAATGAGGTCATCTATGTCCTGTAACACAAATGAGATTATCTATGTCCTATACCTGCTTTTTAAAATTTATAATGTACTGCGCACATGAGCGTATTAAAGTTTCTGAGAAACTTTTTAGAATTAAATCTCAAGTTTTTAAAATGACCTTGACCATAAAATTTCTCCCTACCCCACCCTTAACTTCTAAAAATTTTCCTAAGGAACTAGTGTCCCCACAACTAAACTTTGTTCTGCTATCATCTTTAAGTAGGATGTTTGCTATTGTTTTCTTATACGTCTTTTCATCATGTTAAATAAGTTTCTTTTTATTACTAGTTGACTGATTATTTTTTGAAGTAGCAGGACTATCTTGAAAGTTTCCAAATGCCGTTTTTACACTTCTGGATGCCCTATGATTTTTCTGATTTGGCCTATTAGTGTAATATATTATTTTGATGTATTACCTAATGTTGGACAGCTGTAAAGTACATCCTGTTTCACCTTAATTTGATTTGCCAGTGTTTTTAGGAATTTTGTATTCATATTCATAAATGAGATTGGTTTAGAGTTTTAAAAATTTGCATTACTTTTATCATGTTTGGATATGAGGGCGCTGGTAGTGACTAAGGGATTATCTGTTCCATGAAGATTCAATAGCACTTGCCCCCAAAGTATCCTTTAGGAAGATAGATATTTGATGACTTTACAATTTCTTATATACCAACTTTTTTACGTCTCTTGGATTAATTCTGGCAATTTATATTCTTGCAGTCTCCTCCATTTAATCTATTATTTCTACTTTTCTTCCCCAAAGTTTAGTACTTAGTGTTTCTTGTATTTTTTTTTTCTTTTTCCTTTCAAATCCATTAAATTCTGCTTCTGTTTTTTTCTTTTTTACTCCATTATCCTCCCACCTACTTGTTTGGGCGTAACTTTCATTGTATATAATAGCTAGGGATCTGCTTTTTCGTCAGAAATGCCAAGCGTATTTTTTAAAGCCAATGAATACTTCATTTTAAAATCACAATTGTGATGCATCATGATTTATTTAGCTAATTCCCTGATCGTGGACAATTAGGTTCTTTTTGCTTTTCTTGCTATTAAAATCAAGGCTGTAAATATGCATCCATATATGTTTATATATGTTTCATCTCTCAGAATAAAATTTTTAAGTCAACGTGAAATTATATTTTAATGGAAATACCCAAATTGTTCTCCAGAAAGATTGTACCAAGTTAATTGTATGGGAGCCTCATACCATTGCAATTTCTGGATCTTCTTTTTCTTTGCCTAAATTGATGTGATGAAAATATTTAGTTTTTATTTGTATTACCTTGATTTCTACTGAGGTTGAAGTTATTTTCAACTGCTTATTGGTCATTTGCTTTTATGTGTGTGTATGTGTGTGTGACTAGTCTGTTCCTAACCTTTGCCAATTTTTCCATTGGGTTAGTACTTTTTCTTATTACTTTAAGAGCTAACTGTTTTTCTAGGGACAGCGATCTTTGCTTTCCATATTTGTATAGCGAATAATTTTTTACAGTTTGTCATCTTGCCTTCAAATATATGTAATGTTTTTTTAATGTAATTTAGTTTTGTTTTGAAATTTATTTTTTATTTATTTATTTTTGGCTGTGTTGGGTCTTTGTTGCTGCACGCGGGCTTTCTCTAGTTGCAGCGAGCGGGGCTACTCTTTGTTGCATGTGCGGGCTTCTCATTGCAGTGGTTTCTCTTGTTGCGGAGAACGGGCCCTAGGTGCGCGGGCTTCAGTAGTTGTGGCACGTGGGCTCAGTATTTGTGACTCGCCGGCTCTAGAGCACAGGCTCAGTAGTTGTGGCGCACGGGCTTAGTTGCTCCGCGGCATGTGGGATCTTCCTGGACCAGGACTCGAACCCATGTCCCCTGCATTGGCAGGAGGATTCTTAACCATTGCGCCACCAGGGAAGTCCTATATAATTTTTTTTTTTTTTTTTTTTTTTGCGGTACGCGGGCCTCTCACTGCTGTGACCTCTCCCATTGCGGAGCACAGGCTCCGGACGCGCAGGCTCAGCAGCCATGGCTCACGGGCCCAGCCGCTCCGCGGCATATGGGATCCTCCCAGACCGGGGCACGAACCCGCGTCCCCTGCATCGTCAGGCAGACTCTCAACCACTGTGCCACCAGGGAAGCCCTATAATGTTTTTAATGTACAATTTTTTTTTCATTTTAAGGGAATCATATCTATCATTCCTATTATGGTTTCTGGTATTGGGATCATGTTTATAAAAGTTTTCCCTATACTATATGAGAATAATATTCACTCTTATTTTCTTCTGATAATTTCATTTTTTACATTTATATTTTTAAATCATCTGAAATTTAGTTTAGTATAAGGTTTGAGGAGGGAACTCATCTTTTCCTTTCTTTCAAACTGCTTTTCAGTTGCCTCAGTAGCATTTACTGAATAATCCATTTTTTCCCCCTGCTTTGAAGTGCCACCATTATCATAAATTAATTTTCAATATATACTTGGGCCTATATCTTGGTGATGATATTACATTGATTTGTCTTTCTCTACCTGTGTGAGTACCACTCTTTTAATTACCGAAGCATGATAATACATTTATCATACATTTAGTCTTCAAGTGAACATTAGAATATTTTCTTCAAAATAGAAAACATTTCCTACTGAGATTTTGATTAGTGTGGCATTGAATTTGGAAATTATCTTAGGAAGAATTAAAAGTATTGAAAGCTTTCTGTTCAAAACTAAGTTATCTTTCCAACTATCTGTTTTCTTCTCTGTTTCTTATTTGTATTTTCTAGTTTTCCTCAAGTAGGTACTATGGATTTTTTATTAATATTTACTCCCTGATAGTCTATGCTTCCTTTTCTTGATATTTGGATTGTACTTTTTACTCAATTGTCTTTTTTGTCTGTTTTAATGTTGAAAGCTGTTTTAGTCTACATATGAATTTTAATAAACAGTAGAGCATAGTGTGTGTCTTTGGGTTACTTGCTCCAACCTTCTCATCTTTAATAGTTGTAACTGCTTAATAAGAATTGTTTAAAGTTTAAATGAGATGATATTTAAAAGGAATTTGCACATGGTAGTTCTCAACAAATGTTAACTGCTGTTATTAGGATTTTTAGTTTTTGACAGGTTTCTCTCTGCATTTTCTTATTGTTTCCAGTAGTTTCTTTCAGTTGATTTTTGGTAATTTCCAAATATTTAGTCACTTACTCCTATATAAATCTTTTGCCTTCTCTTTTCAGTTAGGTAAGATTTCAAAGAACCTTTCTGCAAAGCAGTTTAATTCAGGGAAAAGGTGTCCTGGATCATTACCATTTTCAGTTGTCTTTGACTTACTGATCAAAATGTCAGCCATCTCTTAATGTGAATGAATTTGGGGAATTAACTTGTGATAAATGAATTATATAATTTGGCTTTGTTTATTTCTTCGAGAAGCTTTTGGAAGAGATGGTCTGTAAGCAAGTGTGCTCTCCAGAATGCCCTAGTTAAAAGCTGAAGGCAACATTATCTTATTAAAAGAGAAGGACTCTGTTTTGTTCCCTTGTTTGTATCTCATCTCCCTTCATGAGTACTGGTAAATCTTATCAACTAAATGGATTAACCAAAAAATTATTATATGGGGTGCATAAGATGATATAAAATTATTTGTTATTATTTTCTAAAAGTAAGATGTGGAAAAGATGATAAATTCAGATTGCTCCTAAAGCCATCAATCCTGAGACAGATTTGTTGAGAAAGTCAGCGGAATATTATTTTGTCTCCAATTAAAATCTTCCATGTGTTAAACATTCTGTCATGCTTAAAGTGAATTTTAAGTGAGTAATGCAGTTCCACTATATTGTATGAAGAAGAGAAAATGAAAAACTCTAACCAGATACCAAACTGTTCGTGAACTAAAGACAAGGAAGGAAGACTGACTTAAAAATCCATTCCTCATGATTGCCTCTCACGAGTGAATGCATGATCTAATTGTGAATGAATTTTTTTTTTAAAGCAGCAGCTGTGACTTATGCAATTTAGAAACATTAACTTGCAACTGAATCAAACCATCCACATCAGGGCAGAAGGGATCATTTATTCAAAAATGGATTTCAGTATTTCTCAATCCATGATCTGGGTGGGTTGCAAACCCCATGTAAACATGAGAAATAGGAAGATTTAAGGGATGGCTAGAGCAGTGGAATGTGTTCCTTTTTTTTTTTTCCTTTAGACCAAAGATATCATCTTCAACATGGGTCTGTTATGTTACTCACCAATTTTTTTTTTAACTATTTATTTTTGGCTGCTTTGGGTCTTTTTTGTGGTACGTGGGCTTCTCATTGCGGTGGCTTCTCTTGTTGCAGAGCACAGGCTCTAGGCACCCGAGCTTCAGTAGTTGTGGCACACGGGTTCAGTTGTTGTGGCTTGCGGGCTCTAGAGCGCAGGCTTAGTAGTTGTGGCACATGGGCTTAGTTGCTCCGCGGCATGTGGGATCTTCCTGGACCAGGGCTCCAACCCGTGTCCTGTGCATTGGCAGGCGGATTCTTAACCATTGCTCCACCAGGGAAGTCCGTCATCCATTGTTAAGGGTTTCAAAGACAGGCTGGGTAAGAAGAAGCTGTGCGATAGTGAATTTTGGGGTTGAGGGAGGCTAATTAAACCAAGAACTGTGAGGAGAAAAAAAAGGCTTTACTTAGGAGATGGGATTTAAATTGTGTTCTAAAGGTTGAGCAGGATTTGGGTAGAAGGTGGAAAAGGGGGGCTTTTTGGCCAAGGGGAAAAGTTGGGGGTGATGATACTGAAAGTAGAAGGAATAATGGTGTATCAGAGCAAGAATGGATCTATTTAGATGCATATTAACAACTAAATGTGTAATGGGATGGGGAGATGGGGAAGCCATGTACTAGATTTTTGGAGTGTCTTGATTGCCAGGAAGGTTTTTTACCCGTGGTACTTTGGGCAGCAGCTCCCCGCTCCCAACCCCCAAAGAAGGATTTAGGCAGTTATTTAAGCATAACATTTTACCTTTAAAATTTAATTAACTTATTCCAAAGGAATTTGAAAGAGAAAGACATTATTAGTCACAAAGAAACTTAACTTGCTTTAAAAAAAGCAATTTCTGAGATACTCTGATAAATAAAATTGTGAAATGGTGGGGTCTTTTTCTGATGATCTAAAACAAATAGGAACAGTTGCTGCAGCTTAAAGCAATAACTGCTGAAGGACAGAAAAGACAGCCAATTAACACTTGATTTAAGTCACCAGATTTAACAGCCGAGAAATATGACTTAGAATTATGATTTCTTTTCTCTCAGTGTCACCTGAATCAATACCAACAATATTAGAATAACAAAGTATAAAGTTAAAAAGCTTAGGCCGCAAGGGAGGTATTAGGAAGGAAGTTCACGAAATCCAGGTTGGATTGTGGTAATCACAGAACAGTCAAAATACACATGTATAACACATTCCTATGGCCCTTTCCTGAATCTAAAATGAACTGAATACAATTACTGCTTCACACATTTCCTGTGGACATCCAATATCTGGTTTTGACACCTGGGATCAGTAATAGACCAGGGAATACAGATTTCTAATGGAAGTCAGTAATGACACCTAAGAAAATAAATAAGAAATAGACATATAAGTGGAAATAGCATGTCTCTTGTGATCATATTAAAAAAAAACCTAACAACCTAAAGACTTAATCTTTTTCACTTATGTCATAATTAGCCTTCCCTATATGTCACTACTATTAAATTACTTAATTAAAATCTGTTTAATAATTGGTTTTATAAAAAAATTGTTTTTCATTGTTTATATAGCACATGGAAATGGCGTAACAATCGTGTGTGTTAAAGCACCAACTGAATAACTCATGGCAATGATGATAACAGCATTAATGATGATAACAGCATTACTAAAAAACCCACTGCTAGAACGGCCATCGTCAAAAAGTCTAGAAACAATAGATGCTGGAGAGGGTGTGGAGAAAAGGGAACCCTCTTGCACTGTTGGTGGGAATGTAAATTCATACAGCCACTATGGAGAACAGTATGGAGGTTCCTTAAAAAACTACAAATAGAACTACCATATGACCCAGCAATCCCACTACTGGGCATATACCCAAGGAAAACCATAGTTCAAAAAGACACATGCACCCCAATGTTCATTGCAGCACTATTCACAATAGGCAGGTCACGGAAGCAACCTAAATGCCCATCAAGAGACGAATGGATACAAAAGATGTGGTACATATATCCAATGGAATATAACTCAGCCATAAAAAGAAACGAAATTGAGATATTTGTAGTGAGGTGGATGGACCTAGAGTCTGTCATACAGAGTGAAGTAAGTCAGAAAGAGAAAAACAAATACTGTATGCTAACACGTGTATATGGAATCTAAGAAAAAAAGAAAAGGTCATGAAGAACCTAGGGGTAGGATGGGAATAAAGACACAGACCTACTAGAGAATGGACTTGAGGATATGGGGAGGGGGAAGGGTAAGCTGTGACAAAGAGAGAGAGTGGCATAGACATATATACACTGCCAAATGTAAAATAAATAGTTAGTGGGAAGCAGCCACATAGCACAGGGAGATCAGTGCTTTGTGACCACCTAGAGGGGTGGGATAGGGAGGGTGGGAGGGAGGGAGATGCAAGAGGGAAGAGATATGGGAACATATGTATAACTGATTCACTTTGTTACAAAGCAGAAAGTAACACACCATTGTAAAGCAATTATACTCCAATAAAGATGTTAAAAAAAAAGCCCCACTGCTAACAGATTATTGCAGAAGTAAACTGGAGAATACAATATATTGCAAGTAAACGTGATATATTGAAAATGTCTTATTATCATGTAGTAAAAAATGTCCTACATAGTGACCTAGTGGAAGAGTGTCCTAACACGGGATTTCTTCTTCTTTTTTTTTTTTTTTGCGGTACGCGGGCCTCTCACTGTTGTGGCCTCTCCCGTTGCGGAGCACAGGCTCTGGACGCGCAGGCTCAGCGGCCATGGCTCACGGGCCCAGCCGCTCCGCAGCATGCGGGATCTTCCTGGACGGGGGCACGAACCCATATACCCTGCATCAGCAGGCGGACTCTCAACCACTGCACCACCAGGGAAGCCCCTAACACGGGATTTCTGAGACTGCAGACATAAATACCTACATTGGTGGAGTCAGTGGTGACTTCAGAGACAGTTTAGAATAGCATTCATGTGTAGGAACAATATTTACAATGTGATTATATTATTATATCAACCTGTATGCCATAGTGAATTTGCAGAGTCCTTCCCCCCCCCCCCCCCGCCCCGTTCCCTCTTTCCTTTCCTCTGTCCCACCCATCAAAATGGCTGGGCATACATCTTGGTAGAAAAAAAATTGCTGCTAATCATAAAGAACAGATATCTCAAGTTACTGATGTTAGTGCTTTTCTATGCATGGGCAGATGTAAGAATCTGGGGGTCATTGAAATTCTTCCTGAGATCTACATCTAACTATTTATGGGGCCTGTGTATCCAAAGCACAGGATGCCTCATCCTCTCATCCTGAATTCCTCTCAGGGTGCACTGCCCGTGGGCAGCTGCAGTGGGTTACAACTTAACCCTTCTGGAACTGTGTGGTGAGCAACGCTCTTTGTTTTTCTTTGTTCACGCTAACATGAATATTGGAGTCATTTATATAATCATGTTGAATTCTGGCACTCTAGGAGAAGCAAGTATGCCTAAATGTGCTTGAAAAGCTAGCAAGAGACTTGTAGAGTTCTTAAAAGGAAGCTGTGGATACTTTGGGGAACCATAGAAGATGATGGTGCTGGTTTTAATGACTAATTTTATCTCAACTTTATGGTTTTTTAAAATTTTGGTATTGGTACAGATTAAACACTACCTTTTTTTTTATCTGTTGTCATCAGGATCATTTATTGTTTTATATATGGCCTGAAGGGGTGTTTAGGGAGGCTGGGCATGGGTAGAGAAGCTGTTTAGGTTGTTAAGCAAGAAATGACAGAGAATGGAGGAAAGGGATTACAGTAAGAGGGTATGCAGGAATTAAAATAAAAATGTTTAATTAAGTGGCCTGTGGTCTTTGAGTCCCTGGTCTCCTTTGAGGAGATAGACTGAAGGCATTTTTACTATTCAGATCTTCACATTCTGGCCCTGAGGGAGAACTGTTAACCCAGAGTCATTTAGTTGCCTTGCGAAAGCATAGCAAGTTCATGGTTGTTGGGGACAGACTGCTTTTGTGTATTCAGTGTTCAGAAACTTGGTTTCCATAACTTAGGGAATTTTTGAAAATCTACAGAATTTGCTTCAATTACTTTGAAGACATGAAATGCGTCTTATCTCAAAATATTTGAAAACCTATGGTATTTGCTTCAGTTACTTTGAATACATAAAGTATGTCTTACTTATTTTCAGATTCCTCCCTAGGTAAGTTCTAGGCACTTATCATTGTTTGCTGAACGGATGGAAGAATTTGAAGGTTGCTAATTAAATTGCAGATCACTTGGAAGTCAGTTTTTGATGATCCAATAAGAAGAGAAACTTTTGGTCTTCTTTAAGAAAATTTTTATAGAATTTTAGAATTCATGATTGTTATAGGAGATTATGTAGTATAACTGCTCTCTTGATGCTTGAACCTACAGTTTTGTTTTTTATTTAAAATTTCTGAAGTTAATGTACTTTTTTATGGATACATATGAAACTGCGTTAGAAGAATCTGATCATTTTTTCTGAGTATCTTACTTTTTTTTTTTTTTTTTTGCGGTACACGGGCCTCTCACTGTTGTGGCCTCTCCCGTTGCGGAGCACAGGCTCCGGACGCACAGGCTCAGCAGCCACGGCTCATGGGCCCAGCCGCTCTGCGGTATGTGGGATCTTCCCGGACCGGGGCATGAACCCGCATCCCCTGCATCGGCAGGCGGACTCTCAACCACTGCGCCACCAGGGAAGCCCCACATCTTACTTTTTGATAAAGCTATGTGTCACCAAAATTGAAGGCCCACATCTTTAGACTACAAACCCTCTAAGGTAGATCTCAGCCTATTTTTAATGCTCTGAAGGGCATGCAAGGTGGGTTTGCTTGGTATTTGCTGTCTTAGAAGAGGCAGATGCTGTAACAGTTAAGTCTGTGGGCTCTGGAGCCAAACTCCCTGGCTCCAGATATGGTGTGCTCCAATTTGAATTCTAACTCTACAAGGATTCCAATTAAGTAGCTTATTTTTTCAGTGCTCTAGTTTCCTCATCTATAAAATGAGAAAAACAGTAGTACCTACCTACCTCAGAGGATTGTTGTACAGATTAAGAATGGCAATTCATGTAAAATGCTTAGAACTACCTAATATTGTTATTATTAATATTATTATTAACTTTTGCTATATATCTATGTAATTGTTATTTAGAAAGTGTTTATTTAATGAATTAAATAAAATACCACAATGTAATTTATTTCATCTTAGAAGGAAATTCTTTTAGAAACACTAAATACTGTACTTATGGCAATATTCAGTATAATAGTGTGGTTTCTCTCACATTGAGCCAGATGGCGTTCTCTAGCTACAGAATAAAGAATCCTTTAGCTGTGTGTCATCTTAGGAGCAATCACATACATTATTTTCAAATGAAATTAATATGGAATTAAAAAATCGATAATGGCAACTGTATAGAATTTTCCACTCAGTTGTAAATAATTATTTTTGCATTTTCGTATTTTAAGAGCATCAAAAAGATGCATTAAGGGAGGGTGGGAGGGAGGGAGACGCAAGAGGGAAGAGATATGGGAACATATGTATATGTATAGCTGATTCACTTTGTTATAAAGCAGAAACTAACACACCATTGTAAAGCAATTATACCCCAATAAAGATGTTAAAAAAAAAGCATTAAAATAATTACACTTGTAAGGGCTTATTTTGACAAAGATTACTTTAGAAAGTAAGCAAATAAAAGCAAAAACAGAAAAAACCTGCAAGTTTGATTATAAAGGTGACCATGATGCTCTTGATGCTCAACTCAGATTTCTAAGTCCTCAGTGTACTCTGTTTTTTTGTTTTTTGCGGTACGCGGGCCTCTCACTGTTGTGACCTCTCCCGTTGTGGAGCACAGGCTCCGGACGCGCAGGCTCAGCAGCCATGGCTCACGGGCACAGCCGCTCCGCGGCATGTGGGATCTTCCCGGACCAGGGCACGAACCCGTGTCCCCTGCATCGGCAGGTGGACTCTCAATCACTGCGCCACCAGGGAAACCCCTCAGTGTACTCTGTATTGTGATTTTTCTATTTTATTTTTATTCATGGTAATAATTACTTGAAAATATTAAAATAACCCTCTAAAATGTACTCACATGCAGTTTGGTGATTTGCAGATAGAAATTACTTCATTCACAGATATTTATTGAACATCTAGTATATGTTTATCTCAGTGCTGAACAAGGAGGGTACAGCAGTGCACAAAGCAGACAAAAATCCCTGCCATCATGGAACTGAATTGTGAAGGGAGGCAGATAATAAATCCATAGGTAAACTTTGTCTGTCTGATGGCGTAAGTACTATGGGGAGAAATAAAGCAGGGGAGTACATAGGAAAGGTGGTAATTTTAATTAGGATGGTCGAAGAAGGCCTCAACAGAAAATGTGACTTTTAAGCATAGACTTGGAGGCCATGAGAGATGGAGCCATGTGGGTACATGGGGGAAGAGTATTTCAGGTAGAGGAAACAGCAGGGAGGTCTCTGTGGGTGGAACAGTGTGAACGAAGGGGAGAGTAGTAGGAATGAGATCAGAAAAATAAGCAACATTGTATAGAGCCTTGTAGGCCATTGTAAAACTGACTTTTACTCTTAATGAAATGGAAAACGATTGGAAGTTTTTGAGCAGAGTAAAGTGATTTGGCTTCCGTTTTAAAAGAATCACTTCATGAGCTATTCTGAGAAAAGACGGTAGGGAGCAACAGGAGCCTGGTTGAGAGGCCCCTGTAGTAATCTGTTAAAATGATGGTGGATCACATCCCCATCCAGCTAGGCTGGCTGCTCTGAAGATATTGAGAAGCGGTTGGAGTCTTGATTTTGGATGTAGAGTCAACAGGATTTGCTAACAGATTGGATATCAAATTAGAATTATCAAAGCTTTAGGTCTGAACAGCTTGAACGATGGAATGACTATTAATGGACCTTTTGGAAAACTGTTGGAGGAGTCTGTTTTCGGATTGTTGTGGGGCAGGGGCTCAGCATTTTAGTGTCAGATGTGTTGAGTTTGATGGGAGAGGTGCAGGTTTCTGTGTATAATCCCACAGCACATGTGTTGTTACACTTAGAGGTATTAAAAAATAAAGTGTGATACGGCATGCTCCAATTTGAGAAATATATGCATCTTATATTTGGAATTATTTTAAAGATTTAAAGCTTCACTTGATTGCAGGTATTTAGGGAGCCCTATTTCTTCTGGTTTGCTTCCTTATGTCATTGTTCCAACACTTGCTTTTTTTGTAAGCCAAGAGTGTATGTTTTTGTTTGTGTGGTTTTAGACAAATACCCAAACATTCCACTGCATGTTTATCTTTCACGGACTTATCTTTCAAGTATGATCTACGTTGGATAGCTGTGTGTTTATCCCCAAATGATGCCACAATTGTTCAAATATTTTTGGAATTCTGTTCTTACATTAATTCACAACTAGCTTATAAACCACTCAGGAAAATTGGTCTTTTAAAGAGAGTTTCAGTTATTGGACATTGACTTCCATTCAACCTCTGCTTTGGCACATTGTACATTGATACTCCTTACGAGCCGACAACTTTTCACGTGCCAAGTTCAGTCTTAAACTCCTCAGTAGCCTAATGATGTGCACAGATGAGCCTGCATGAGACGCTGCCTGCTGGAGCCTGTGCTGGGGAAGGTGCTGGGCCCTTCCTGCCCTCTGCCTCCTGCCCCAGGACTGCTGGGCACCAGGACTATTCTCATCTCTGGGGCCAAGGATAGAGGGGGTCTGCAGGAACTGTTACTCGGCATTTAATACCTTCTTATTTCTCTGAAATGGATATTATATATTAAAAATCTATTTACTCCCAGTAGATTCTTTTAAAGTAAGTGAGGCATACTGCTACGTTTGTATGATTCTTTAATTATATAGTATCATCTTGGTGGAATCCTTGCCACAAATTTTTTTAATTTCCTATATCAGGATTTAGTTAACAATTCTCTTGAAAATAATGGCTTTATGTCTTTATTTAAAAAATCTTTATGGACACTAAATCATGTCACTTATCATGGCTGCTAAAAAGCCTAGTCAAATTTGTCACCTAGAAAATGTGAAATACTTTTCCTTTGACTTAATTTTCTCATGCACTTATTTTTCAATTTAATTTTAGTTTTTAATTGTGGTAAAAAAACACATAACATAAAACTTACCATCGTAACTTTTTTTAAGTGTACAGTCCAGTTGTGTTATCTCTATTCACATTGCTGTGCAAAGGATCTCTAGAACTTTTTCAAATTGCAAGACAGAAACTCTCATCTGTTGAACAATTCCCATTTTCCCCCTCCCTCTCATCCACTTAGTTTTAAGGATTACTTAAAAAAAAAAAATCTAACACATGTACACAGAGCATTAAAATGTGTGAAATCATACATACTAAATATCAGATGACTGTGAAAAAAACAGTAATTTCCTATTTTCCATGTATAGGTATATTCCATATATCTATAGTTTACTGTCTTCCTCTACTAGTTCTTAATCTATGTAGACAATTAAATTCAACACTTTTTATGTTGTTTCTCAAGTATTTTTAGCTTATATCACCATTCTTACTTAAATAATTAGCGTATATTTTCATTATGAAGACTACATTAGTATTTACTATCCAGTGCAATGGTAGACTGTGATATGTTGCCATTCTTGTACAACTCCTTGTTTCAATTTGTTAATAATTAAGACTCTGTTGCCCATTTGGTTACTTTTCTAAATCCCTACCCTTCTTTTTTCCCACCAAATGTGATGGCAATCTTTTAAATGATTAAATGCTTTTGAGGACCTCTGTCTCATAGCTCCCACTTTTCTAGCACCAGGCTAGATGCCTTATCCCTTAGATCAGAAGAATATTCATTACTCTGGGACTTCCTTCAGGCTCTGTCAGGTTGGATTGCCTGAATAAGATTCCATGCCTTGTGCTTTCTTGTTTGATAGAACACTCAATCAGTAGTTTCCTAAGGAAAGGAATATTGGACGCTAATTTTTTGTTCCTTAAATGGCTAAAGCTACCTATATTTATGTTCTCACACTTAAATGATAGTTTGGCTGGAAATAGAATTCTACGTTGAAAGTAATTTTTTCCTATAGAATTTAAAAATCATTGTTCTATATTGCCTTCCAGATTCCATTTTTACTTTCAAAAGTCTTTGCCATTGTGATTGCTAATTAGATATGTATATATGTATTTTACATTTTCTTTTCTTTGGACGCTCTTGGAGTCTTTTGTATATTATTATTTCTGGTATGGTACAATTTCATAGTAATTTTCCTTATCATAGGTCTCTTTTTGTTTCATTTGTTCTGCTGAACACTTGGTGAGCTCTTTGAATCTGGAGACTTATAATAACATTTGGTTCTGGGATGAATCTGGAGACTTCTGGGAATATTTTGGTTTTATTACTTTGCTAATCACCTCTCTTCAATATTCCCTATAATTTCTTTCCCTTTTTTTCAAAGAAATAAAATTATTTATTTATCTGTTTATTTATTTATGGGTGTGTTGGGTCTTCGCTGCTGCGCGAGGGCGTTCTCTAGTTTCGGTGAGTGGGGTCTACTCTTCGTTGCAGGGTGCCGGCTTCTCATTGCGGTAGCGTCTCTTGTTGCAGAGCATGGGCTCTAGGTGCACGGGCTTCAGTAGTTGTGGCTCGTGGGCTCCAGAGCACAGGCTCAGTAGTTGTGGTGCACGGGCTTAGTTGCTCCGCGGCATGTGGGATCTCCCTGGACCAGGGCCTGAACTCATGTCTCCTGCTTTGGCAGGCGGATTCTTAACCACTGCACCACCAGGGAAGTCTCAGGTGTTTTTTAAGAGTGAGTCCTGACATGACTAGCGCCCCTCTTTTTGCGTACAGGTTATTGGCAGGTCATTTTGGCTGGTGATGAAGTGGTAAGCAAGGTGCTTCATCAGGGGACTCTTAAATGTCAGTATGTAAAGACTGTTTTTTCTTAGAAAGATTAATTTTTCTAGAGGAGACTCTTTTAACCTCTTAGATGGGGAAGTTGGGCCCTATGTGTTGAAGCAGATCAAGGGAGTTGATCTGAGAGTTCTAGTGTTTTTCCATTTGCAAATTTTCACTCAGTCCCTCTTTGTTCAATGCTGATTCTCAATCCTCTCTCACTTGATGATAACTCTGATCTTCAAGCCTGTAAAGGTTATTTTCTCCAGAGAATAAGCTGGCTGCATTGACTAAGGTTGGAGGCCTGGGGGTTTCATGTGCTCCATAGGGAGACTTTACCCAGCCCTCCTGCTTACACTTCTGCTCCTCACTCTGTCTTTGGTTAACCTGGCCTGTCCGCGTTTTGTGTGTGAATTGGCTCACATCTCACTGGTTTCCCCCTGACAGGCACTTGACCAGCAGCTTTCTAAGCTCTGTCAAACCTGTAATTGTTTCTCCGGCATTTTTGAATGTTTCTGACTTTCTCTTTGTCCTGGTGGGTGTACATACTTTCTCTTCCTTTACTGGCATGTATTTTGAGAGGGAGAGAAGACAGAAGGTCTGGGTGGTTAATCTGCCGTGTTTTATCAGATGTCCTACTCAACTATTAAAATTTTCATTTTATCTTGCTATAGTCTAAGTATTTTACTATCTACCTTAAAAGTCATTTCTGGAATACAGCTGGGTACAGAATGCTTTAAAAGCTCCTTTTAAAGGATAGTGCTGTGAGTGGGTATGAAACTTCAAGATGCAACAGAACACAGAATTGAGAGTTCCATGAAACCTTAAGATAGTGATATATAGTGAACAGAATTTAGTATAATTAAAGACAACCTTTGTAGTTTTAGTTGTCTGAAGTATGTTATCACCATTCCTTCTACCCAGGCTATCTTCAAAAAAAAAAAAAAAAAAAGGGAAAAAATGCCAAAGAATAATAGAGTATGCCTCTCAGGCACATTTTGTTTCCATTGCTCCCTCTCTTTCCCTGCTTTGTGAGTACTTTAGAGATGTGGGGATTTTGACAAATAGCAGTGTGATATTTTTGGTGACCACTATAATTTTTTCTATTACTAAAAATAGATTGTAAAATAAAAAGAATTCAGGTTTTGTAGTTTCTAGGTCTGATCTGTATGTATTTTTATTTTTGACAGAACTATTCCATGAAAGTTCACAGTGATGAATTATGACCCTGTTAATTTTCAGAGATAAATTTAATCTTTGGTGTCATGTGACTTAAATTTAGGTAGGCAAGTGAAATTGTACAAGAACTATTTTATATTTGTGTTTTCTCAAATAGGGTAACTGAGGTTATCTACTTATATGGAGTCTAATAATAAATAGACCAAATCCTCCTTATATTTGTTTTCTATACATTAAGTAGATTTAGTACATTTTTGTATACATCTCCTAAACAGGGAGTAATGCATTTATTCAAGAGCAGTTTCCTTGCTGGAGTGTATTTCTTATAATGATATATAGATGTAAAACATTTTATTTGAAGGTTAATTAGCTCTTGAGCACATTGTAATTGGATTTTCCATCTCACTGCATAGTGCATTGGCGAAAGCTCAGTATTTGGCCAGAGGTATTTTCATTTTTATTTTATGTAATAAATACATATATAGTGTTACCAAAGTTCAAGGCATTATTCTAAGTTCTTTACAAAGATCAACTAATTTAATTCTTACAACAGTTGTCTGAAGTTGGTACTGTTATTATCTCCATTTTCTGGTTAGGAAATCTCAGAGAGGTGAAGGAACTTGTTGGAAGTCACACAGCTGGTAAACGAGAGTCATGATGTGAACCCAGGCAGTCTAGTTCCCGAGTCCATGGTCTTGACCACTATGAAATAAAATAGTAACTCATACCAGAATGATCACTCTGTGTCAACATAAAGCTGTTACAGCTCCCCTTCAAGTCTTTATCTGAACCATGATATTCATTAAAGAAGTTGTGGAGTAGCCGTAAGATTCCAAGTAAAGTAAAAGCCTACCAAAAGAAAAAGCAAAACAAAAAAACTCCAAGCCTATTGACTGTCTTGGTGCTAGTACAACAAAGATGACAAAGAACCATGTCAAACTTTACATTTAATGATCCTGAAAAAGGAAAGCAGGAACCTGTCTAAACTATTTATATCTATAAAACCTCTCTGGACGTAGGAAGGGTATAGAGCAGGTACTACTCAGCAGTTCTACTGTGATTTCAGCTAGTACTCATGGAGACAGGACTCCTTCTTAGTAATTATTGAGACCCTTTGGATATCTTAAAAGCAGACAGAACCAAATCTCGTTTGGTGGTAACCTGGCAGATTTTATTATCCCTCCATAGGCAGTGAACCACACAGAAGGCAGGAGGTGTGACTCCTTAAATATCTCAAAGGTATTTATTGTTGACCAAAACCTAATGGGTTCCTTTAGCACAGGGTTACACTCTACTCTCTCTGTAACCATCCGCATTGTCTGACTAGGAGAGAATGGATTGAAGAGCACATTTTTCAGAAGTGATAAAAGAAACTTTCATGCCTTCAACTTGGAATATTTTTATTTTCTCTTTGTGAGGTCCTAATATGTGCACATAGGCATTAGACTTTGATAGCATGATGGTGGATCCTTCCCGCGTTTGTAGGGCTGCAGTAAATATCAGGATTACTCAGATCTTGTATCAACCTGGAAAAAACTAAAAAGCATTCTAGGCAATGAGGGAATGCAGATTATCTGGTTCCTGCGTTAGAAGATAAGAGTATGTTGGATTGAAGACTCTCCACAATTTAATCCCAGAGCAGCTATAGCTACAAGTTCACAGGGCTCAGACAGAATTACAGAATACCCCTGTTTGTTTCTAAAGCCAGCATGGCGCCCACTATGTGCTGTGTTAAGGAGAGACTAACATGATCCTGAAAGACCGCACCATCAAGATACTCATAGGAAAGAACAGAATATGAAAAATAGTATGAGATTAAGTGTTTTACAATAAAAACTAGGTATGTTTAGGTAAATAATACTTTCCAGTTACCCACAGATTCAGAATCCTGGGAGGTTTGGAGTATAAGGAACGATTTGGCCTGCAGGCTTTGGCATCAGCTGACTCAGGCTTGAATCCTGGCTGCACCACTTAATGTGACCTTGGACATGCTGCTCGACCCCTCTAAGCTTCATTTTTCTCATCTGTTAAATGGGGAGAATAATAGTATAGACCTCCTAGGATGTCAATATGATTAAATGAGATAATATGAATAAGCATTTAGTACAATGACTGACACATTGAAACACAGTACATTTTAGTGATAATAGTATTAGCTGCAATCATCGTCATCAGCAGCAGCAACATCTCCCTCTCCTTCACATACTCACCCTGTTGATTTCATTTGCAAGTGTTTCTCAAATTTCTTTTCTCCCCTGTCACCTCAGTCTTAGTTTTCATCTCTCACCTATACTGCTGCAGTAATGTCTTGTCTGGCTTCAGTGACTCACTCCGTACCTCTGAAATCCATCCTCAAAATTCTAGCTAGTAATCACTTTAAAACTCAAATGTGACATTGCCCCTCACTGCTAAATCCCTTTCAGTGTTTTTTATAGCCTTCAAGATAAAGGTGATCTTTCTCATAGTTGCAGGAGGAGAGTCTCTCCTTAGGTTTAAGCCCCAGGTGGTTATTTTCAGCTATTACAGACTGCCATTCACAGTCTTGGAGAAAGGGACAAAGGGTTCTGCTTCCTTGCTACATTTTAGATCATAAAGTCAACCACTGAGCACTCCTCATCGCTACGTTTTCCAGTCTTATGAAGGAGAGATAATGATCTTGATACCTCCTCCCTGCTCATGGTCATACAGCTCTTTAGCCAAGTCAGTAAGCATTTATGGACTATTGGCCATGAATTTCACAAATTAGACTAGACTTGTTCTTTCTGAATCTCAGTCTGATGCCCTTTTCATTTAAATAATTTTTGAATTTACTGTGGGTTGGAAATTTTATTGGAATGTTATAGCACGTACAGTTTATGTACTAGTTATTTTTATCTTATTTTGATTCCACCAGCATTTCTATATATCTCTTTTGACAATATAGGAAATTCGGGATGAAGGCTGGTAATCAGAATTGGCTTCCCAGCAGTATATGGGTCTCCCTTGAGATCAGGAGGGGTTCCTACATTCATAGGATTATTTTATATTTTCTTTGTTTCACTTGTGTGAACTCTGAAGTTATAGATCGGATATCTTTGTAGACACAAACCCAAGTTTCATTTTCTACCTTATATAATAGCACTGAGTTGCATTTTTCATCATATTTTGCATAGAGGTCACTGCACTGTTATGATGTGAAAGAAAAACTGCTTTAAATTCAAGGCCTTTTTTCTATCAAGTTAAAAAAAAATTCTCCCCAGAGAGAAGCATTTTGCCAGCAGGGTTCTACAGCTTGTGGGGTGTACTAGGAAAGGGTTCATGAAAATGTGAAGCACGTGAAGGAAAGAATAGTTCATTTAGCCTGTGTGTGAAAAGCCAGATTTCCTTTTCATGCTATTATAGGAAGTATTTCAGATTTTGTACATATTTGCTTTTTTCCATTTTGCAACGGTTGCTCTGTGTCCTCTTGCCAAAGGTATTTAAAATGTGATGACTTCTGAGGAATGTAAATATTAAGGTTGATGTCTAAAGGTCATTTTTAAAATTAAAAACGTCTATGCCGCTCCTTCATACTTAAATATTTATGGAACAGAAGTTGTATAAGTTATATAAACTGGTGGTGAGTCCTGGAATAGACCCTCGTCTGTGATGCCCACATAGAGTTGGAGGAAACGGGCCAAGATTAACACCTACTCTGTGAGTGTTCCCAGCTGGGGACAGACATCTTTAGGGGTTTCCCCATTCTCCTGTAATTTGAATCTTTGTAATGAATAGCTATGCAGAGCCGTACACTCATGGTTGTATTGCTGGGAACTTCCAGAAAAGGCTTATTAAGAAAGTGGATGGGGAAGGCAGACATTGAGCTAGTTTGCACTACGGCGTAACTGTGGTGTGTTACTTCTTTGTCCCTAGACTCAATTCAGTGAATGTCCTAGGCACACATGAAGAAGTCCCAGTGAGAGAATATCCACTTGCTCGTGGACTTTGGGTCCTGTCTTTGTTTATTCTTCCTAACGATTCCGTTTCTAGATCCTCTCTGACTTGGTATTAATCATAAACCTGCTTACTAAGCAGAGAAAAGGTATTTACGCTGGCTCTGATACCGTACATTGTTCACTTAGCTAAGTTATTTTGCTTCCTTGAATATTAAAGTTCTTTTACTTCTTGAACATTTAAATCAAGGTGCTGTTTTAATCTAAAAAAAAACAGGACTTTTTATATGCCTTTGTCCAGACCAACTGAGCTCTCTTTTACTTTATTTATTTTATTTATTTATTTATTTTGCAATACGCGGGCCTCTCACTGTCATGGCCTCTCCCGTTGCGGAGCACAGGCTCCGGACACGCAGGGTCAGCGGCCATGGCTCACGGGCCCAGCCGCTCCGCGGCATGTGGGATCTTCCCGGACCGGGGCGCGAACCCGTGTCCCCTGCATCAGCAGGAGGACTCTCAACCACTGCGCCACCAGGAAAGCCCTCTTTTACTTTAGTCTGGACTTTTGTATTGGATAAAGTTTAGACTGTTTTGTTATCTGAATGATCAGATGCCAGTTTTTCACTAATTAAAAAAAGCCATAACTGAATTTTCTTGTTGAATACCCAATATAGTATTAACATTTAGTGTTGTAAGTTAACTGATTCACTGTGTATACATGAGGCTCTGTGTGCGTTAATTAAAGACTGTCATGTAAGTGTTCTTGAATTGGAGAGCTAATTGATTTAAAGTTGAAAATATTCAAATAGGACCGTGTTGAGAAAATGTTTCATTAGGAAAATTCGTTAAAGGTTTGTGATCAAGAAACTATGAATACCTTTTAGGTATGAAAAGAGGTTAAATAATTATTTAAGACTTACGTGGCATGTCTTATTTCTGTGTAGACCTCGAGCAGCAAAATTGCTACCTCAACTAAGAACAGACATGGTTTTGTGGGTCATATAAACTATGTGACCAGAGTAATTTTTTTCAGATGAAATTCTAATTGTTGTTTCCCTGCTTAATGACTCTCTATCGCCTACAAGATAACACTCAAAACTCAGGCCAGCACATAAGACCCTTCATGATTGTCCTTTGTCTGCTTTCAGCCTTATTCCAAACGTCATCTTTTACCTACCTTGCTTTCTTCTCCCCCAACTTTCCCCAGATTTCCTGTAGGGCACTACTTATCTTCCCATAAATATGTTATAATATTTCCTACCTTATTTGTTGCACCCATGCTCTTCTTTCTGTCTAAAAATCCCCTTGCTATCATTATGAGGCTCTAAAAATATAACTTGAAAATATTTAATGGCTCCTTTTGGCATTATACTGTATGTATTAAAGTAATAAAAATTGAAATATATATTCTCTACCCCAGTAAGAAATGAGTAAGAGTATAGAAATGATTCATTCATGTATTCATTCAACAAATATTTTTTGAGCACCTACTATTTGCCAGGCATTGTTCTTGGCCCTGGACATTTAAGAGTGAGCAAATAGAGAAATCCCTGTCACCATGGAACTTTTACTTTAGTGGGGATGAGAAGCAGATAATAAACACCTATAATATAATGGTCAGGCAGAAGTGCAAGGAATATAAACCAAAGAAAGCAAGGCAAGGGGAAAGAGCAACATGGAGGGGAGTGTTGGTAAAATGGTCAGGGAAGGTGCTTCTGCGGTGATGTTTGAGTGCAGATACATAAGAAGGGAGGGAGTAAACTTTGGGAGTATCTGGAGGAAAAGAGTGCAGGTCTAGAGGGGCTTAATGTTCTTAAGAAACAAGAAGGAGCATAGATGCGGAAAACAAGGGGACTGGTGAGAAAGATACCACCTTGCTGGTCATGGTTAGAGTGTAGCATTTTATTCTAAGTCAGAAACTGAGGTTTTCGTCAAGGCAGTGGTATTTTCAAAAACTGATTGCTGTGTGTAGATTGGGGCAGGGGAAAGAGTAGGAGAGTAGCAGCAGAAATACAAGCTAAGAAGCTGTTGTGATCATCCAGAGATACATTGTGGCTTGGACTAGGAGGAAAGCAGTGGAGGTGCTGTGAACTGGTTGGATTTGGAATATGTTCTGAAAGTAGACCCAAGAGAACTGGCCATTGGATTGGATGTAGGATATAGGACAGAGCAATCAAGGATTCTCAAGGTTTGGACTAGAGACATCATCGAGTGTGTTAATGGTAGAGCCTAAAGGAGAATGGTGAGGGGGAGGAGCAGGGTTGGGAAGGTATGAAATCAGGAATTTGGTTTTGGACTTGTCAAGTTTGAGATTCTTATCAGATATCTGTAAGGAATTGTCAGTGCATTGATACATAGTTGGATATATGAGTCTGAGGATGAAGGAAAGGTAGGGCCTGGAGGTATAACTTTGGGAACCCTCAGTGCATTGATGGCATTCAAACCATTTGAGACATGACTTTTGAATCACCTAAGGAAGGAGTATAGACAGAGATGAAAAGAGGTCCAAGGTCCCATTCCTGGGACAACTCCATCTTTAGAAGTTGGGAAGAGAAGCCTCTAGCAAAGGAGACTGAGAAGGCAGAGCCAGTGAGGTAGGAAGAAAACTAGCCTTGGAGCCTAAGTGAAGAGTCCAAGGATGGAGGGGGGTGGTCAGGTGTGTCAGTTGCTGCTGAGAGATCCAGGGAAGTGCTCATGATATTGGCAGAGTGAGGCCGTTGCTGACCATTGGTGGAGTGAGAGGACAGAGGCCTGATTAAAATAAGTTTAAGAATGAAATGATTGTTGCATTTACTTTCGGTGTCAAAAACCATTGCCAATACTGATGTGTGGTAACTGTTTTGCCTTATACACACACACACACACACACACACACACACATTCTGTTATAAACCTAAAATTAATAAAATGTCATATGTCAATTATATCTCAATTTAAAAAACAAACAAACAAAAAAAGAATGACAGTGAGAAGAGGCCGTGGAGCCAATTAGGATTAACTACACTTTTTGAGGAATTTTGGTGTAAAGGGAACAGAGAAGTGAAAGGGGGAGGGGTTCAGAGATCAAGGGAGATTTAAGGTAGAAGATAACTTTGGGAATAATTACAATTTCTTTCCCTCACCTCTTCTTTTGTTAAACAACAAGAAGACATGCATAGCTGAAGCACTCCTTAGCTTTAATATTTACAGTCCCTATAAACATGACAAAAATTGTCATGGAAAGAGAGAGAGCTTTTTACGTTCTCTATGGTGTTAAAATCTTTAATAAAGTATCAGATTTCAGGGCTTTCTTCTGTAACTTTTCAGATGTCAGATGGTATCTTTGAACTGGTATAAAGCTCAACTGCCCTGTGTGAGATTTTCTGTGAGCCAGAAGTAATTTCAGAATAAAAATTTTAGGACTTCTATGTCTGAAACAAAATTGGTGGCAGTTATAGTAATATTCTAGTTCTTTTAGAATACCTACATGGATTAAAAGAATCAAACATTTTCCCAATAAAAAGAAGTGTTGGATGGATGTGCCAATTGTTAAAAAAAAAAAATTGAGAAGTACTTAAATACTTGAAGAAAATTATCTGATACATGCTACTTGATATTTGTTCTGATAGGAAGGATTAGTTTTAGTTAAAATTAATTGCCCCCACACTTATACGCTTATCTCACATTTTCAGTGTTAGGGGGTGGATCTCTTGGAGAAGAGGTCTTCTTCGGAATCGCTGTGGTGCTGGTATTTTCACCTGTACTTGCATATACTGTTCTACCACTAATTGCTTTTTACTAGTGTTTATATTTTCATTTTAATTTCATGCTAATTGAAATGATAGCGCAATATTGAATTCTACCTATAAATTTCTTACCTACTATTTATTTATTTATTTACATCTTTATTGGAGTATAATTGCTTTACAATGCTGTGTTAGTTTCTGCTTTATAACAAAGTGAATCAGCTATACATATACATATGTTCCCATATCTCTTCCCTCTTGCGTCCCCCTCCCTCCCACCCTCCCTATCCCACCCCTCTAGGTGGTCACAAACCACTGAGCTGATCTCCCTGTGCTATGTGGCTGCTTCCCACTAGCTCTCCATTTTACTATTAAAATACAGTTTCTTAGTTGTACTATCTTATGCTACTTTAGTGCGCATAGAAGGAAAATACTTTCGCAAATGTGAGAAAGAGCAGAATGGTGGTGGGTTCCTCTGACTGAGATTTAGCACATGTGGGTAGACTCTGCTTCTACATAGATATTATCATGGATGATTTCCCAGACTTTTATAAGAAAGGCAATTATTTGTGTATATTTTGAAAGCTGATGCCTCAGAATTTTATTCCTTCTTTGATCAGATGGAACATTTTGTTTAGTACAGTCTCAGAAGACAGCGTCCTGCTTCCTGATTGGCATCAGTTATCTTAAAACACCCCCAATTTTTTTTGAAATGTGCACCTTCCAATTTAGTACTGTTTATTTGAAAAGTTACCTGGTTGCTACTGGCAAAATTGATTCTTGATGGGGTTTTTTGTTTGTTTGTTTTAAAATCTTCTCTTGTCCAGTTTTGGATAGCAGCCAGCTGTGGATACATCACGTGGCTGATTATCCTGTTAGTAAGTGTAAAGTTCTCTTTCAGCATTCGCTGCTTCATAATTTCTCTTGTGTGTCCCGAAGGTAAAATCTTACATTAGTGTTCTAACTTGTTCAATAAACTTTATTTTATTTAATTTTTAACGTCTTTATTGGATATAATTGCTTTACAAAGTTGTGTTAGTTTCTGCTGTACAACAAAGTGAATCAGCTATACGTAGACATATATCCCCATATGCCCTCTGCATTGTGTCTCCCTCCCACCCTCCCTATCCCACCCCTATAGGTGGTCACAAAGCACAGAGCTGATCTCCCTGTGCCATGCAGCTGCTTCCCACTAGCTATTTTACATTTGGTAGTGTATATATGTCAGTGCTACTCCTTCACTTGGTCCCAGCTTACCCTTCCCCCTCCCCATGTTCTCAAGTCCATCCTCTACCTCTGAGTCTTTATTCCTGTCCTGCTGCTACGTTCTTCAGAACCTTTTCTTTTTTAGATTCCATATATATATGTTAGCATACGGTATTTGTTTTTCTCTTTCTGACTTACTTCACTCTGTATGACAGACTCTAGGTCCATCCGCCTCACTACAAATAACTCAGTTTCGTTTCTTTTTATGGCTGAGTTATATTCCATTGCATATATGTGCCACATCTTCTTTATCCATTCATCTGTAGATGGACACTTAGGTTGCTTCCATGTCCTGGCTATTGTAAATAGTGCTGCAATGAACATTGTGGTACATTTCTGGTTTTGAATTATAGTTTTCTCAGGGTATATTCCCAGTAGTGAGAATTCCCATTGCTGGGTCATATGGTAGTTCTATTTTTAGCTTTTTAAGGAACCTCCATACTGTTCTCCATAGTGGCTGTATCAATTTACATTCCCACCAACAGTGTCAGAGGATTTCCTTTTCTCCACACCCTTTGCAGCATTTATCGTTTGTAGATTTTTTGATGATGGCCATTCTGACTGGTGTGAGGTGATACCTCATTGTAGTTTTGATTTGCATTTCTCTAATGATTAGTGATGTTGAGCATCCTTTCATGTGTTTGTTGGCAATCTGTATATCTTCTTTGGAGAAATGTCTGTTTAGGTTTTCTGCCCATTTTTGGATGGGGTTGTTCGTTTTTTTAATGTTGAGCTGCATGAGCTGCTTGTACATTTTGGTGATTACTCCTTTGTCAGTTGCTTCGTTTGCAAATATTTTCTCCCATTCTGAGGATTGTCTTTTCATCTCGTTTACGGTTTACTTTGCTGTGCAAAAGCCTTTTAAGTTTCATTAGGTCCCGTTTGTTTATTTTTGTTTTTATTTCCATTTCTCTAGCAGGTGGGTCAAAAAGGATCTTGCTGGGATTTATGTCATAGAGTGTTCTGCCTATGTTTTTCTCTAAGAGTTTTATAGCGTCTGGCCTTACATTTAGGTCTTTAATCCATTTTGAGTTTATTTTCGTATACAGAGTTAGAGAGTGTTCTAATTTCATTCTTTTACATGTAGCTGTCCAGTTTTCTCAGAACCACTCATTGAAGAGGCTCTTTTCTCCATTGTATATTCTTGCCTCCTTTATCAAAGATAAGGTGACCATATGTGCATGGGTTTATCTCTGGGCTTTCTATCCTGTTCCATTGATCTATATTTCTGTTTTTGTGCCAGTACCATACTGTCTTGATTACTGTAGCTTTGTAGTATAGTCTGAAGTCTGGGAGCCTGATTGCTCCAGCTCCGTTTTTCTTTCTCAAGATTGCTTTGGCTATTCGGGGTCTTTTGTCTTTCACACAAATTGTGAAATTTTTTGTTCTAGTTCTGTGAAAAATGCCATTGGTAGTTCGATAGGGATTCCACTGAGTCTGTAGATTGCTTTGGGTAGTATGGTCATTTTCACAGTGTTGATTCTTCCTGTCCTATTATGTGATATATCTCTCCATGTGTTTGTATCATCTTTAATCTCTTTATCAATGTCTTATAGTTTTCTGCATATAGGTCTTTTGTCTCCCTAGGAAGGTTTATTCCTAGGTATTTTATTCTTTTTGTTGCAGTGGTAAATGGGAGTGTTTCCTTAATTTCTCTTTCAGATTTTTCATCATTAGTGTATAGGAATGCAAGAGATTTCCGTGCATTAATTTTGTATCCTGCTACTTTACCAAATTCAGTGATTAGCTCTAGTAGTTTTCTGGTAGCATCTTTAGGATTCTCTATGTAGAGTATCATGTAATCTGCAAACAGTGACAGTTTTATTTCTTCTTTTCTGATTTGGATTCCTTTTATTTCCTTTTCTTCTCTGATGGCTGTGGCTAAAACTTCCAAAGCTATGTTGAATAATAGTGGTGAGAGTGGGCAACCTTGTTTTGTTCTTGATCTTAGTGGAAATGGTTTCAGTTTTTCACCATTGAGGATGATGTTGGCTGTGAGTTTGTCAAATATGGCCTTTATTATGTTGAGGTACGGTCCCTCTATGCCTACTTTCTGGATGGTTTTTATCATAAATGGGTGTTGAATTTTGTTTTTTCTGCATCTATTGAGATGATCCTATGTTTTTTCTCCTTCAATTTGTTAATATGGTTTATCACATTGATTGATTTGCGTATACTGAAGAATCCTTGTATTCCTGAGATAAACCCCACTTGATCATGGTGTATAATCCTTTTAATGTGCTGTTGGATTCTGTTTGCTAGGGTTTTGTTGAGAATTTTTGCATCTATGTTCATCAGTGATATTGGCCTGTAGTTTTCTTTTTTTGTGACATCTTTGTCTGCTTTTGGTATCAGGATGATGGTGGCCTAGTAGAATGAGTTTGGCAGTGTTCCTCCCTCTGCTATATTTTGGAAGAGTTTGAGGAGGAGTTTGATAGAATTCACCTGTGAAACCATCTGGAGACTTTTAATCACAGTTTCAATTTCTGTGCTTGTGATTGGTCTGTTTATATTTTCGATTTCTTCCTGGTTCAGTTTTGGAAGGTTGTGCTTTTCTAAGAATTTGTCCGTTTCTTCCAGGTTGTCCATTTTATTGGGATATAGTTGCTTGTATTAATCTCTCATGATTCTTTGTATTTCTGCAGTGTAAGTTGTTAGCTCTCCTTTTTCATTTCTAATTCTATTGATTTGAGTCTTCTCCCTTTTTTTCTTGATGAGTCTGGCTAATGGTTTATCTATTTTGTTTATCTTCTCAAAGAACCAGCTTTTAGTTTTATTGATCTTTGATATTGTTTTCTTCATTTCTTTTTCATTTATTTCTGATCTGATCTTTATGATTTCTCTCCTCCTAATTTTGGGGATTTTTTGTTCTTCTTCCTCTAATTGCTTTAGGTGTAAGGTTAGGTTTTTTATTTGAGATGTTTCTTGTTTCTTGAGGTAGGATCGTATTGCTTTAAACTTCCCTCTTAGAACTGCTTTTGCTGCATCCCTTAGGTTTTGGGTCATTGTGTTTTCATTGTCATTTGTTTCTAGGTATTTTTTGATTTCTTCTTTGATTTCTTCAGTGATCTGTTGCTTATTTAGTAGTGTAGTGTTTAGTGTCCATGTGTTTGTAATTTTTGCAGATTTTTTCCTGTAATTGATATCTAGTCTCATAGTGTTGTAGTTGGAAAAGATAACTTGATACGATTTCTATTTTCTTAAATTTGCCAAGGCTTGATTTGTGACCCAAGATATGATCTATCCTGGAGACTGTTCCATGAACCCTTGAGAAGAAACTGTATTCTGTTTTTTTTGGATGGAATGTCCTATAAATATCAATTAAGTCCATCTTGTTTAATGTATCGTGAAAGCTTGTGTTTCCTTATTTATTTTCATTTTGGATGATCTGTCCATTGGTGAAAGTGGGGTGTTAAAGTCCCCTACTATGATTGTGTTACTGTCTATTTCCCAGTTTATGGCTGTTAGCATTTGCCTTATGTATTGAGGTGCTCCTATGTTTGGGGCATAAATATTTACTATTGTTATATCTTCTTCTTGAATTGATCCCCTGATCATTATGTGGTGTCCTTCTTTGTCTCTTGTAATAGTCTTTGTTTTAAAGTCTATTTTGTCTGATATGAGAATTGCTACTCCAGTTTCTTTTGATTTCCATTTGCATGGAATATCTTTTTCCATCCCCTCACTTTCAGTCTGTATGTGTCCCTAGGTCTGAAGTGGTTCTCTTGTAGACAGCATATATACGCGTCTTGTTTTTGTATCCATTCAGCCAGCCTGTGTCTTTTGGCTAGAGCATTTACTCCATTTACATTTAAGGTAGTTATCGATATGTATGTTCCTATTACCATTTTCTTAATTGTTTTGGGTTTGTTTTTGTAGGTCTTTTCCTTCTCTTGTGTTTCCTTCCTAGAGAAGTTCCTTTTGCATTTTTTGTAAAGGTGCCTTAGTGATGCTGAATTGTCTTATCTTTTGCTTGTCTGTAAAGTTTTTGATTTCTCCATCGAATCTGAATGAGATCCTTGCTGGGTAGAGTACTCTTGGTTGTAGATTTTTCCCTTTCATCACTTTAAATATGTGCTGCCACTCCCTTCTGGCTTGCAGAGTTTCTGCTGAAAGATCAGTTGTTAACCTCATGGGGATTCCCTTGTATGTTATTTGTTGCTTTTCTCTTGCTGCTTTTAATATTTTTTCCTTGTATTTATTTTTTGATAGTTGATCAATATGTGTCTTGGCATGTTTTTCCCTGCATTTATCCTGTATGGGGCTCTCTGTGCTTCCTGGACTTGATTGAGTAGTTCCTTTGCCATGTTAGGGAAGTTTTTGAATATAATCTCTTCAAATATTTTCTCAGACACTTTCTTTTTCTCTTCTTCTTCTGGGACCCCGTACTTTGAATGTTGGTGTGTTTAATGTTGTCCCAGATGTCTCTGAGACTGTCCTCAATTCTTTTCATTCTTTTTTCTTAATTCTGCTCTGCGGTAGTTATTTCCATTCTTTTATCTTCCAGGTCACTTATCCGTTTTTCTGCCTCAGTTATTCTGCTATTGATTCCTTCTAAAGAATTTGTAATTTCATTTATTGTGTTGTTCATCAGTGTTTGTTCACTCTTTAGTTCTTCTAGGTCCTTGTTAAACATTTCTTGTATTTCCTCCATTCTATTTCCAAGGTTTGGAACTTTACTATCATCACTCTGAATTCTTTTTCAGGTAGACTGCCTATTTCATCTTCATTTGTTTGGCCTGGTGGGGTTTTACATTGCTCCTTCATCTGCTGCATATTTCTCTGTCTTCTCATTTTGCTTAACATACTGTGTTTGCAGTCTCTTCTTTGCAGGCTGCATGTTCGCAGTTCCTGCATGTCTGCACCCAGTGGGTGAGGTTGGTTCAGTGGCTTGTGCAGGCTTCTTTGTGGAGGGGACTGGTGCCTGTGTTCTGGTAGGTGGGGTGGATCTTGTCTTTCTGGTGGGCACGGCCTCAGCTGGTTGTGTGTTTTGGGGTGTCTGTGAAGTTATTATGACTTTAGATAGCCTCTCTGCTAATGGGTGGGGTTGTGTTCCTGTCTTGCTAGTTGTTTGGCATAGGGTGTCCAGCACTGGAGCTTGCTGGCTGTTGGGTGTAGCTGGGTCTTAGCGTTGAGATGGAGATCTCTGGGAGATCTCTTGCCAATTGATATTATGTGGGCCTGGGAGGTCTCTGGTGGATCAGTGTCCTGAACTTGTCTCTCCCACCTCAGAGGCTCAGGCCTGACACCAGATTGGAGCACTAAGACCCTGTTAGCCACACAGCTGCTAGTGTTGGACGGGCTCCTGCAGAGGTGGGGGGTGGCTATGGCTCACCATGGGGACAAGGACACTTGTTCAATAAACTTTATGTTGAAAGTGTCAGTATGTAACCATGGGCTCTCTGTTCTGGTTTGATTCTTTAGAGGCAGCTTTGTAGTTACAATGGAGAAATATGATAGATAGTGAGAAAGAGAAGAAAATTGATAGAGATAGATACATAGGTAGATAGGGAATGAACTAAACATTCTCAATAAAATGCATAAAGAACTGTAAATACATAGCTCCTTTTACTTTAGCCAAAGGAAGTATCAAGAAAGGCTGTAGGGTAGTACCTATAGCTGTTAAAAAAAAGTGTTTGAATAAGTGGTTGAATTTCATGGAATGGCGCAAAAGCACAGTATAAGCCACAACAGAAATAGAAGTGCTGGAGAAGAATCAATAGGAACTGATGGACCTAAGAAGTGAATGAGCAAAGGAGCCTAACAGCCCACAGCTGATACAGAATGAAATGCCCAGGTTGATCTGAACCAAGAGAACCAAGACCAGTACCAGACCTCAGGCAGAGTCGGAGCCCCAGGATAAAGGATTGTCTGTGATGCCTAAAGGCTTAGTACCTGGTCCCTCTAAATATACGTTATCCTTATCACTGGGTTGTAAAAGCCTTTGTTTTACTGGACACTATTCTAAGCAGTTTGTACACGAGTTAGCCTCACGACCACCCTCTAAAGTATACAAACTATTATCATCTGCCTAAGTTTCTTGCCCAAGACCTGGTTTGTCTGCTTCTTGAGCTCATGTTCTCCATGTAGCTGTTTTGCAGCTTATGTTGAAATTATGCTTCAGTGTGTCTGTTTATATGGTTTCATCTATGATGCTGTCTCTTTTGACCTTATTAAACCTGTTTTATCTCTCAGGGGTCTGAATTAAAGGGCCTGTGGTTGATATGAGAGGAAACATTTGAACCGGGGTGGATAGCCACCTGGTTGTCGTTCCTTAAAGTCAGGTGGTCCTGCTGATGCCGTAGTTACTCTGTGCCCATAGAAGGAACTAATTGTGATGGGGTCAGTCAAGAAGTATGAATTGAATTATTATTTTTTAAAAACTTTTATATGGATTGAGTCTTCCTTGAATGATTAGGAGAAACAGTGACTGTTGAGGGAATCAGGTGCTTCAGGGGAGGATTGATAAAACTAAGTTGATCGATTTGGCCTTTGTGTTTCAATGAGTAAAACCCCACCTTCCCTAAACTAGAATCAGTATTGGAGAGAGGAATGATAAGTAAAGATGATCTCTCAGTTCCCTGTGACTTGCTGTTGCAACAATTCTCAAAGCTCAGTTTTCCTTAAGCAATATGAAGAAAGAGTTTGGTTGTCTGTGTCCAGGGTAACTAGGAAAAAACACATCTTTGAACCGTATGGGCAGGCAGTGTACATGGAGTCCCTGGAGTCCATCCAAATAATCTTCCATCAGAGTGTAGAAAAGAACCATTGTTCATGAGGGTTCAAATCATGGAAATTGTTCAACTCTTCTAGGCTGTGCTCCTACAATATTACAAAGGTTCTTTGTTAAATTAACAAATTATATCCAAATATCGATAACAATTGTTATGCTACGAGTGGTCTTTGCTGGTCTTTGGATATACATTTCCCCCCAACATCTTACCTATTGAATTCTTTGTGACTCTAGTATTCAGAATTTGATTATCTAAAATGAAAGTCTTCCAGTTTTGCTTGATCCATCATTCAGAGGCCTCCCTCTTTCTGAGGTCTCTCTCATTCTGAACTCCCATAGTATTTTACTTCTTCTTTGGCAATTACTTCTTGTATTGTATTTATTTGTGTAAGTATCTGTGAGAGTATCAGTTGTGTCTCATTCATCTTGATATCCCCCATAATGCTTAATATCAAGTTCAATAAATGGTTGGTAAATGAACTGAACATGAAAAAAAATCCTTTGGTAATGAAATACAGAAAATGTAGCTTACTTTATGTCTTCTTAGCAGTTTCTTTACATATTCCATCAGTCCCTAGTGTACTTTTGTGGCTTTTTCCAAAATCCCCTTGCTGTTAGTTCTTTAATTTTTAATAACCCTCTTTCCCTCATGGCCAGAAATCTTTAAAGCCAGTGTTGGTGTAACAAACTGATTTCCCTCTCGTAATTCCTATGACATTTCTTGGCTGCTTATGGGTGCCATCAATTTATAAGTGGTGTCTACAAGGCCAAGTCAGTTTGTTTCCCTCTAGGCGCTATGCCTAAAATTTGAATACATGCTATCATAGCAACTTGGATGCCAGATTAAAGTAATTGGTCCAAGCATTCAGGCATCCTACAGGTGCAGATAACTGATTAATAGGTCATGCTCCATGACTTATGGCAGTTATATAAATTCCCCTGTAAATTATAAGAATAAATAAATAATTTTAATATATGATAATTTAGTAAAAATTTATAGAATATTATATATAGTAGGTTTGTGAGGTAGCTTTGTGAAACCTTTAACTACTATTAAACCCTCCTTTCCTGCCATCATATAAGTCAAAATCAACCTTAAATCCTCTTTTCTTAGATTTTAAAACAACACATCTATTGTTACTTAGCTCTAGCTCTGACATTAGTGCTTCACAGTAGCTCTGCATCCTTTTGTACATGTATTTTCACGTGTACCAACGTTAGCACTCTGGGTTACAAATAACTGAAAATCAACTTGAAGTCACTAAGAAAAAAATGGAATTTATTGGGAGGATAATGTGACAGAATAGAAACAGGAACTTGACAGCCACGCTTTAGAAAGTCAGGCAACCAGGCAGTTGGTCCTCAAGGGCTAGGACCAGGGATCCCATGTTATCTGTGCTGTCTTTCTTATCCTCATCTTTACTCTTAGTACTTGGTAGTTCAGGATCCCTGTCCAGTTTCTCTACAGAGCTAGAGACACTTGCTTCTAAGCTGGTGTTTTCTCTGTTTTGCCACCATCAGGGGTGCAGAGGTGGGGTGCAGTTCTGGTTGGAAAAGTCCCAGGGAATGACTGGCCTACGTTGGATCCCTTGTCTGCTCCTAGACAGGGCTCAGCCCTCCCTAGACTGTGGTGGATGGCATCAGGGCAGGAGTCATTCCAGGCAAAGAGAAAAGATGTGCTGACCATTCAGAACAATTGGTGCTACTTCTTTTTAGAAATAGGAACCTATCTTATTTTAATAACCACTCAAGAAAAACATTTCACTAGGAGTAGTAGAAAGGATTCAACCAATATTTGCGTGCTGCTGTTGTCACTGTTTTACTGGATACAAAATGAGTGTAGGGGGAAGTTAAAGCCTTTCAGAGTTGTTAATATCCCTGTTACTTATGCATTTTTGCAGCAAACCTCATCCTCTGTTGCACCAGTGAGATTGGACTGGTTATATGGTCTCATGATGATTCTTCCTTAGACAAATGATCACTTTGGTTTGCTTTCTCTTCTTTGAGGGTGGTGTCCATGTGGTTTCAGAATTATCTAAACTATAGCTGTATTGGCTTGAAATGGCAAATACTAAGACATTTTCTGCAGGAAAGTTATTTAGATTACATAGGAGCACATATTTTCATTTTAATTGTGAGTTTCTTCAGTTGGTTATCTTTTCATTGTCATGAGTGTTTATTGTTGAATGTACAGCATTGTTATCCATTCTTTCCCATGGTCCAGCATCCTATTTCATTTTATTTCTTAAGTGTGTAGATGAGACAAAGGGAGCAAATTATTTAATGAATACCTTTTGTTTTAATATTTTAAAGTACTTACTAGATCAGTGGTAGGGTATTTCTAGATTTAAAAATGCAAAACATAATTTAAAAAAAGTATTCATTAAAGTTATTTCTGTATGTCTATTTCGCAAGCTCTTTTAAGAAAATTTTCTTCCTTTTGGGATTTTTCTGATTTTCTAACCACGTGAAATTTTAGAAAGCTGGGATAAAGTCCCTAATATAATAAAGCTGACTTATAACCCTGAACTAGAAAACTTGTTCTCTTCTTTTTATGGTTAACTAAAAAACTTGGAGAAGTTAAAAAAAAAAAAAAGAGACTTAGCTCCTTAAGAAGCTTCAGATAATCATGGATTTGTAGTCTCTGTCCTTAGTGGAATCTTGGCATCATGAAGAGAGAAAACCCTCACATCTTTTCTCAGTGCCTTTGCCTTTCTTCTTGCTGCTACCTGAGGATTTTGTGTCGGCCTCTGAAATGTTGTAATTTAATTCACATTTGTCAGAACATATACGTTGTACATGTTTGGAACTCTCTGATACTGTCCTTTTGTGAACGCGGTCATAATAAAATCTCTTCTACATCTGGGTTCCTCTGCTCCATTTCACACCACATCAAAATCCTGTTATGTTTCTGCTTGTGTGTTAATAGAAAAAACTATAGTGGGCCATGTAAATGCCCATGCTTTTTATATATCACCTTAATAATTATTGAGTACATAAATGTGTATGTGTATATATGTAGAAGCCATGTAATATATGTTTTAGTGCAAATACAAGTCTTATGTGACAGGGATTGGAAAAGGAGAAGCAAAGACTGAGATGCAAACAGGTTGTTACCCAGGGTAATTCAGGACACACAACCAGGAAACACAACATACAGGAAGGAGGAAAATTGTTCCCTAAAAAGAATTAGGCTGAAACCTTGAATAGAAGCAGAACTGTGAACAGATATCCGATTTTTGGAATATAGGCAAAAATAAGGCCTGTATTTTAACTATTGTAACCTGCATCTATCTGTTTCTGTTCTTAGATTCATGATTCTCAACCTTCCATGCCACTTTTTAACAAACACAATCTAAAGCTCCCCTTCTCTATTTTTGGACTTTTAATTTCCAACCTAGAGTGAAGTTCATAACTGAACTTTCTTCACCTGGACATGTTTTCTGCAGTTCACAGGGATCAGCACAGGATTTATCTCTAGCCAAGAAACATTTATAGTGCATCTATTGTATGTAGGACCTAATATCAGCCCTGTAGGGAATGCAGAGATGAAGAGGATATGGCCTGTGTGGGTGTGTTTGTAAGGATTTTTTTTTTTTTAATTAGTGCTCTGGATGCATGGGTTTTGAATGGTCTGCCCTCAGTCTTATTTTCCCAGTAAATTACCTTGCTTTCAGGGTGCAATTTAATAGAATGCAGCGTTGCTCAGGAACAAATATATTGGTTGATAGAATTATTCATATTTACTGATAAAATTAGTTCATTTTTTTCCCTCCAGAATCTAGAAAACACTGAAAATTGTGTAGTGTTAAGAAGAAAATCCCAAAGTTTCCATGAAATGCCATGAATGACATGTGGATGTTTTTGGTATGTGGTTAAGAAATGGCTTTTAAACATGCAATTCAAACTCCTCCAGAATTTCACAGTGTTTTGAGAAATTTGTTTTTTAATTGAAGTATAGTTGATATACAATGTTGTGTTAGTTTCAGGTGTACAGCAAAGTGATTCAGTTATACATACATACATATCGATTTTTTTCAGATTCTTTTCCTTTATAGGTTATTACAAAATATTGAGTATAGTTCCCCGTGACATGCAGTAGGTCCTTGTTGGTTATCTATTTTATATATAATAGTGTATATATGTTAATCCCAAACTCCTAATTTATCCCTCCCCATCTTCCCCTTTGGTAACCATAAGTTTGTTTTCTATGTCTGTGGGTCTATTTCTGTTTTGTATGTAAGTTCACTTGTATCATTTTTTTTTTCAGATTCCACACATAAGCAGTATCATATGATATTTGTCTTTGTCTGGCTTACTTCACTTAGTATGATCATCTTGAGGTCCATCAGTGTTACTGCAAATGCCTTATTTCATTCTTTTTTACGGCTGAGTAGTATTCCATTGTGTGTGTGTGTGTATATATATATATATATATATATGTATATATGTATGTATATATGTAGGTATGTATATCACATCTTCTTTATCCATTCATCTGTTGATGGACGTTTAGGTTGCTCCCATGTCTTGGCTATTGTAAATAGTGCTGTAGTGAACATTGGGGTGCATGTGTCTTTTCAAATTATGTTTTTCTCTGGATATATGCCCAGGAGTGGGATTCCAGGATCATATGGTAGCTCTGTTTTTAGTTTTTTTAAGGAACCTCCAAACTGTTTTCTATAGTGGCTCTACCAATTTATATTCCCACCAACAATGTAATAGGGTTCCTTTTTCTCTGCACCCCCTCCAACATTTATTATTTGTAGACTCTTTGATGTTGGCCATTTTGACTGGTGTGAGGTGATACCTCGTAGTTTTGATTTGCATTTTTCTAATAATTAGCGATGTTGAGCATCTTTTCATGTGCCTTTTGGCCATCCATATGTCTCCTTTGGAGAAATGTCTGTTTAGATCTTCTGCCCATTTTTGATTGGGTTGTTTGGTTTTTTTTTTGATACTGAGTTGTATGAGCTGTTGTATATTTTGGAGATTAATCCCTTGTCAGTAACATCATTTGAGAAAGCATTTTAAGTGAATAACATTTCTCTGAATATATGGGAATATAAGTAATGACTGACACCAGCTGAGAAAAATTAAGTCAAAATTTTTAGGGCTTATTAAAAAATTAGGGTTTAGGTTTACTAGAACATTATGAATATTTAAAAATCAATCATAATGTAAACATTTCACTGTAAAAGTTTACAATCAGAAGAAATTGCTAGGGTTACATGGAACTATTATAATTTGAAATTGAACCTCTTGGGGAAATTTCAATCTTTTCTCTATCACTTTCCAGAATAAAATAAAATATATTCCCTCCTTTAGACTTAAAGATTTAATGAAATTAATTCATAACGTAGGTGACTTATTGTATTAAATGTATATGTGTAAAGTAGCCTTTTCTCTTACCCCTTTCCTAACCTTTGAAAAGTTTTCTTATTTAATGTTTTCTTGTCTTTTTTCAGTTAAAAAAAAAAAGAGCCCTTCTCTGTCCCTTTTTCCAAGTACTTTTTTCTCCAGGTTTAGTTTTCTTTGGCCCCATCTGTCTGTGAAGGTCAGACATCTGGCAGCCTCATATGTCTGAGATAGCTCCATGTAGGATGATAGGAAACAAAGGGTTTCTGCACAGATGAGAAGTACCACAAAGCCTGTATGGTAAAGCCGTGGTCATTGGGTGCCTAGGCTAGTATTTCTCCACTCAGGAGAAAGTTCCTAGTTCTGCTTTGAACCCACCATTTGACTCAGACCTTTATTCACACAGTCTTCTAATCAGTCTATTTATCTAGGACGCCCAGGACAGGGATGGTTGAAGAAGCTGTGGCAAGACTGAGAAGGGTGTGGTGGTGTTAGAAGGAAGTGGCACATTTACAGCCATAAGAAGGAAAGACTGAAGGCAAAGAGAGGCTGGACCATCACAATGAAGCGGTGGAACTCACATATGTTGATTATTGAGATTAGGAGACCGTGGTCCTGTATACCCGCCTTTAGACCCTCATGGTTGTCACTGGTATTCGTAATTGACTCCATCATCAATTGAAGATTAGATGTTGTTTATTATAAGCCATTTAAAATGTCAGAGAAGTGCATAATACTTTTTAGAATTAAAAAAAAATTATAAAAGCAGGCATTTCAAGGGATCAAATTTTGTTTACTTGCAAAAATGACCGAAGTAGATGTTAGTATCTAGTATTTTTGTCAGTTTCTTTCCCATCTTCTTCTCTATATCCACTGAGATGGTGTTTTTACAAAAGACTTTTTGTCTCTTCTCTTTGAAGATGGACCCCTTATTTTAATCTCTACTATTGTTCTTCTGTGGTGTGGTTTTATATACATCTCAATGTCCCCTAATAAAGATATTCTTTTCTTTTTTAATTAATTAATTTAATTTATTTATTTTCAGCTGCGTTGGGTCTTTGTTGCCGTGCACGGGCTTCCTCTAGTTTCAGCGAGTGGCGGCTACTCTTCATTGTGGTGTGCGGGCTTCTCATTGTGGTGGCTTCTCTTGTTGCGGAGCACGGGCTCTAGGCGCACGGGCTTCAGTAGTTGTGGCACTCAGCCTCAGTAGTTGTGGCTCGTGGGCTCTAGAGCACAGGCTCAGTAGTTGTGGCACACAGGCCTAGTTGCTCCGTGGCATGTGGAATCTTCCCGGACCAGGGCTCGAACCCATATGCCCTGCATTGGCAGGCGGATTCTCAGCCACTGTGCCACCAGGGAAGCCCAAGATATTCTTAATAGCAGTAGGTGGCAAAGCTTCTAAGACATGAACATAGTGATTATTTCCCACAGCTTCACCGTCAGCCTCTATCTTTACTTCTGTCCTATGGTCAAACTTCTTGTATAATTCTATACATTTGTCAACACTGTTTTTTCCCCACACATTCTTCTCACACATTTCTCAAGCTCCCCATCCATTTCCACTCTACAGGAGTCCACAGAATTTGTTTGAACTACTACCATCAGCAGATCCTCCTAATATTTATGTATATAACAAGTACTGAGGGCTGAGCTTTTGTGTTGCAGAAAAAAATAAAGTTCAGTATCTTCCCAGTGGCATTCAAAAGGATGAAAGTGAAGATGGTTTGGAAATAGGGGATGCGGGAGATGATTCCCATAAACCAATTACGATGTGAAAGGAAAGCGCTTTTCCTTGAGATTTCTGATTATAAGTGTGCACCTAGTCCTGGGAGCTAAATGAATATTTGACACCGTAGTTACCTCTTCTTGTACTTAATTTCTTAATTAAATGAATATCTATGAGGTCATATTTCATGCATGACTTTTTTGATTTCTTGCCTAATGTATTTTTCAGTTGTATCCTTATGTCTTAATCTAATTTGTGCCCTTTTGTGATTCTGTTCTCTAAGGATAGGAGATAACTTTAAGCAAGGATGAATTGTAGATCAACCACTCTCCTGTAGGGGCCGCTATGAGAGTAGCAATTTGGCATCCTTCCTTGCCACTCAGCACCGTGTGGTATGACTTGACACAATTAGTCTAAGGATTGTGAGCTCTGGTTTGTGTTGATATTTTACTTTTGAGGGTGATATGAGCTCTAACTCCATCAAGAATTCTGCAGGCTCATAACTATGTATTTTATCACTTTGGTTCCGTAAATGCTACACCTGTGCATTTTTTTTTTTTTACCTCACGTATTTGGCGCATGGTTATTTTAGAGTTCTCATCATGCCCCATTTGCATATGAGAAATCTATGCACATAGACATATTAAACCATTTTAGTGGCTTTGCAGCACGAATGATGGTATCCTAAACTTGGCCTTCTATAGGACCTCAGATTACTGTTTAATGGGGTTGTCACTCAAGACACTTACTGGCTTTCACCAGTGCTTTAAAAAAATTGAATTGAGCATGATGAGGTGCATCCCCTTGATTAAATGTTTTTCCTCCTATGCAATCACCATTAGCTGTTTGGCTCCCATTCTGTATTCTTTTGAAGCAGCCCTGCATTACAAATCAATATCTTTCTGAAGGGACAGTGTGTCGTGAATTGCCTGGACAGCATATGCACGGTTACTTTGGCTGCAATGTTGCTGCAGAGCCTGGTTACACTGCCTTCCTGGGAACTCCAGAGGCAAGTCCATCGTGTTTGGAGAAAAAGAAAAAAGATTCTTTTGGGAAAAAATTGAACTCTTAAAGCTATTGATACTGAATGTTAGCATGTCCTTTGTGTTCTTCTGAACCATATTTGGTCTTATTCCATGGAGATTAGCTTCTGTAGGTGGTTTCTGGGTGAATTTTTTTTTTTTTTTTTTTTGCTTTTGCTTCCCCCTTTCTTGGTTGTAGTACGGCCGTACCATTTCAGCTTGCTAGTGCAGAAAGATGTGAATTCAGTTGCTGTATGGGCCTGGTCTGGTGCAAGCACATTGCTAGAGACATGTTAAAGAGTTCCAGGTGATTCGAGCCTGAGAGAGACAACAGCAAAACGGTAAGACCGAGCATGCTTAAAATCAGAGCAGGGGTTTTAATTTGGAGCATCTCAGCAAGACTGAATCCTGACTCACTCATTTACAACTTGAAAAGGATTCATTTTGTGCATGTCATTTTACTCACCCCCTTCTATTTAACTGCCCAAAACATCACAGATTGATCAAGGGGCTATTTAAACTAAAGATCTGACAGGAGGTTACCCACGGAAGTCTCTTGAGGTTCCCGAGGCTGCTGCCTGTAGTTTGTAAACACCAGTAGCAGCGATAAGATGAAGAAAAGGTTTGCGACTGTGCTTCTTTGCCATAGCTGAATCTTATTTCTTCTGAGATTCGTCTTATTTATTATAGCTTAAAGAGATCTGACAGATTGTTTTGCCTGGCTATGCTTGGCCGAATGCCCTCTGAGTCAAGCCAGTGAAGGACGGGATACGACTTTTCTCATTTGGGTAAACTGATGTCCATGAATTAGCTGGACTGGCTCTGAGCGCAATAAACATCTCTAATATATTAGGGATCTGGGGCTTCCTCCCTGCTTCTCCCGCCCCCTCCCTTCTGGCACAGAAAGGCACCTGCTTTAAGTGTGTGCTGCCTGGCAGAGGTCAGTGTGCTGGTATTTTGCATCATTACACCTGTAGTGGTTATGCTTTCATGTACAGAAGTGATAATCCTTCATGCAGTTCTGCTTGAAGTGCTGACTCAAAGAGTGGACTGTTAGCGTTTTGTATGCTAATGGAGAACTCCTGCATGCATGAAGGACCGGGGCAGCAGACAGCCTCCTCCAAAATGATGCTTACCTGCTCGCGGAGAAGATAACAGTTGAGAGACAGAAATGTAAACCTTGATATCTGCAGAGGGTGAATTCCTTATTTCCTTTGTTAATGGGCACACTGTGTTGGGGTTGGAGGTGGTTGAAGTTGAAGGACATGTTTTAATACTGTTCAAAGTGAGACTGCTACATTACGTGGTCCTGGTGAGTTTATAAGGATCCATCTATTATACAGGTACTGAATGTTAAGGATGTCAGCATTTGATTTCTTTTTTTGCTTTAAAAATATTCTTCTTATGTATACTAGAACTGAGTACTTCGTGTAAAATGTAAATGATGTAGCTAGTGAATATTAGTTGAGAAAAGCATCAGTAACTTGATGTGGCATGTTGGCCACAAGCCAGTTGTATATAATTTTGTGACATAAGTATTTTTAAGAAAGAGCTCCTGATTACTTGATAGGCTTATTGAGAGAAATATTGATAATGTTTGGGTTCACTAGAATTTTTTTGGAGGAGTGAAGGAGCCTTAAATATTTTTCTGTATTCACTCAACTATTTATTGTAAAGGTTGGACATTGATTTTAGGGAATGAATATTTGGATTTTCTTCCAAAGAGAGTTCAAATTTTCTTTTATTTTGACCATTTACTATTTCCTAAAATATCAAGGTGATCTATAAACTATTCTTTTCTATACTTCAATTGTTCCTTAAGAAAACAAACTTTTTTTCTACTCAGAAGATGATGTGCCGTGTGTTTGCTGTTTCTTTTTCTGAGAGTGATGTTTCTGGCTATTTATATTTTTACCTTCACTTTGTATAAGCTGTGAGGTTTATTTTTTTCACCCTGTGACAAAAGGAGTTGTGCATTTGCAAAAAGTAAGTAATTTTAAAAAAGGGGTAGTAGAGCATTAATATGACATTGATTTTACAGTTAGGTTTTTATTCCTCATTGTGCAAACATTTATCACTCATCTACTCTAAGACATCATAATATGTGCTGTGAAGGAAGTATAGATGAAATAGATATACTCCCTTCCCTGAAGGAGCTTAGATATAGTAGCTTTGGTATTTTTCTCAGGAATATGCCCCATTATACTTTCTCATGAATAAGTAAATTTGATGTGTTTTATATTTTCCTCCTTAGGAGACTCCTTCCTCTATTTTCTTTTAATCATTTATTTATTATACAAACATTTGTGGAGAGTCTACTGTGTAACAGTGTAACTGCTGTGTAACAGTAAGTAAAACAGAGCTGGTCCCTGCCCTCATAAAACTTACAATCTACTTATTTTTAAAATATTTCAAGAAGAATTTGGAGGCAAGTTTTTTTCATTTTGGGCAATTATGAAACAGACACTATATGCTTAGATTTTTTCCATTTTAAAAATTGTGGTATAAAATATACATAACACAAAATTTTCCATTTTAACCATTTTTAGGTATATAATTTATTGGCATAAGTACATTCACAGTGTTTGGCTGCCATCATCGCTGCCCACTTGCAGAACTTTTCATCATCCCTAATAGAAATTCTGTGTCCATTAAATGATAACTCCCCATTCTCCGTCTCCCCAGCCCCTGGTAATCTCTCCAGTCTACTTTCTGGGTCTAAGAATTTGCCTCTTCTTGGTATCTCATATCATATCAAGTGGAATCATACAGTATTTGTCCTTTTGTGTTTGGTTTATTTCATTCAGCATGTTTTCAAGGTTCATCCATGTTGTACCATGTGTCAGAATTTTATTCCTTTTTAATGTATGCTTTGATTTTTTTATATGGAAAAGACAGCAGTTCCCCACCCCCCTTATGATTTCACTGAATCAAGTTCCCATATGGACCTCTATGGACATCTAATAAATACGGATAATTTAGAGATACTAAAAATAAAAGTCTGGGGGAGAAGGGCAAGGAATGAAGAATAGAAATGCACTGAGGGAGTGATCTAAGGATGTATTCATTTGGATTCTTTACGTGGGCTAGTAATTGAGCATGGGCTAGTTAGATTTTCATGTCAATTCTTTGCTTATAGAAAGCAGCTATCAGCTGAAATATTCAATGGAAGTCTGGACTGTAGCTTTTGTCATTAACATTCACTTTACCCACTCTACTTCTAGTCTTTTACTTTATCTAACTTTATAAGCAAAGACTGATCATGTTGAAGTCCTCTTGCAGAATCAGAGACTCTTAGGACTGGGAGGTTTTTCAGCAATTGTGTTATCTGATTGGCTCATCTTCATTTCATTTGGCCAATTGGAGAGCGAGATTCCACTCAGTCTCCTGACGCCCACTGCAAGCGTTCTGTCACTCCCCACTGCTGTTTTCAGTGGACACTCAATCCCCAAATCCCAGGTATCCTCTGACTTAGAGGGGAGTGAGAGAGGGTATTAGCTTGATGCCGTCTTAAGCAGATTTCCATTGGATGAGGTAAGCCTGGCTTCATCAATATAGCATGCTCTTTCTCATATTTCTTCCTGTTGCTGCTTTTAAATCCAGATGGTTTTTTGATAGAAGATCCTCTTTAGAAAGCCAAGCTAAGGCCCTAGAGCTGTCTATCTATCATTGACTGATTTGATGATTCTTAGATGGGATCAATCAGCAGTTTATATCCACGCCTTTAACATACTATTCAGGAAACACAAACATATATGAGAAGAGGAAGATTCAACATGGCAGTATCTAATGCCTGAGACTTCCCATCTTCCCTGTCAGCCTGTCCTTCTAAAGAAATCTTTTTGCTTTCTGCCCTTGCCCCACCCCCTAATACTTTGATGTTCAGGCTTGACTTTTGATATGAGGCTGATTGAGAGTCAGATTAGTCAAAAGCATGTTAAATTTACATTCTGGAAGTGGTGAGCAGGCAGGGAGGATGGGTCAGAAAACCTTAAAACACAGAGCGGTGATTTTGCTCAGTTTTAAAAATGCTTTTCTTTTGCATCAGGAGAAGAAAGAATGAGAGAAGTGTTGCAGATCAGGTCTCTGCTTTCCTTATTTCTCGCAGTATGTAAGTCCCAGGGGACATGTAAGGAAGACAGCCTGGTGGTCAAGAGCTTGGGCTTTGTAGTCAGAGTCTTGGAATAAATCCCGTTTCCTGTGCGAATTCTCTTGTGGTCTTGGACATGTTACTTAACTCTTGTGTGCCTCAATTTAATCATCCGTAAGATTGGGACAATAATAATACCTCATGGGGTTGTTGTAGAGATTAATTGAGAAATTACTTATAAAGTATTTTTAATAGTAACTCATATAATAAGAGCTCAATAATAGCTATCATCATCATTGTCATGGTCATCTAGAAGTCCTTAATTTCCATCTCTCTTTTCTATCAACTTATATCTTGCCCAAGATTCTTCTCCAGTTTGCTTGTTTATGGAGCATATATGACAATTTCTTAATGTTATTGGGTTTGAGTGGATAAAAGGAGGGTGTGAAAGAATGCTCCAGTATTCTAGTTATCATCTGGCAGGTTTGGGAAGGATTATATGTTCTATAGACTTCCTCTTCGGCCCAACTGATACAAGCTTGCCCCAGTGGCTTATTCCACAGCTAAATGAGATCTTGCTAAAGATACAAAGATGACTGTAAAATGCTCCTGGAAGCACTGGGGTTTGTTTTCAGGTGGCAGACAAACAGCAGGGTATGTGTATCCCACTGTTCTGCTCTGTTCACCTTGGATATCTCAGTTAGGATTCACTATTGAATTTTCTCAGTCATAGGCAAGGTTTAAAGAACCAGTCCTCATGGAAGCAGTTAGGACTTTATTATTAATGGATTTCTGTCAAATTTATTATCACTGAAATTTTAGCTCTTTACAATAGATGGGCCAGTTGTTAAAGCTACATTGAAAGATACTTCCATTTTCTCCCCACGCGTTCTTTGTTCCCTGTGTTTCTCTTCATAAGCTCTGTGTGGTTAGTGACCCATATATGATTCTCTGAAAATTTTAAGAGCTTCAAAAGTCAATCCTATATTGAGTGGTGCCCTATATTTTTCTGAATTCTTTGGTGGGGTTTGCATCTAGATTTATTTTATTAGAATAAAACTATTAAACTTTTAAACTTTCTAACATCACTCTTGACATTAATCACTAAGTTATTTTACAAGCATTAATAATGCAGTTAAATGTTATTAAAAAGATGGTTAATATAGGTGAGGAGATAAAGGTTGTATTTATTTATATAACCATCTGTTTCAGAGTAAGAAGAGAGTACACAATTTTATTTCTCCTTCAGGGAAGGAATTTAAAAATATTTACAATCTTTATTTTTAAACGCTGTTCATGTGGTTACCAGGGGAAAGAAATTCAGGTCTTAATGGATCAGTCAGAACCTCCAGTAGTGTCTTCTTTACAAGTTTCCAATTTTTAATGTTATTTTACCTTCTGGATGCTTTATCTTACATGAGGGACAGAACAGTGAGCTACAGATATTTGAAAGGCATAAACATGAAGGAAGAACTAGGCTACTTTAGTACAAAGAAGCTGTGGGTGGTGCAGTGAAACTAGGAACAGAAAACAGAATTCAGAAGGCACCCGAGACTCTTGTTTGCACAGCCTCTGAGACAAATGACAGTTTCTCTTGTCCTCATGATGTTAAAAAAAAAAAAAGCCCTCAAACGCTAAGCATATGTGTACAGAAAGCATTCTGGACCATGTTACTGATTTTAAACATCTGTGAATCTAAGTTCAGCCTGATCTGTTTATTGGTTATTAGTGCTCTGACACAGTGGATGTTTTAAAATTGCCCTAGTTAATATTAGTCAGCTCCCCTCCCAGGTTATTTTGTACCTCTGCATGGTGTGGGGTCCTTTGAAAACACCCTGGTTTCTCCTTCTCAGATAGGACCCAAAACAAAACCTAATAAAAAGAAAAGCTATATTTAAACTGTAAATTCTATGAGAGAGGGGGAAAAGTCCCTATTTGCAGGAACAGACTTGTTCTTTTCTAGAGCAAGAGCTATAAGGGAATATTGTCTTGATGAAGAAACTAATTAGCCATGCAGTGTGAGCCACTTTCTGTAGCTCGAGTCTTCTGTTGTGTTGAGAATGGGGATTCCAGTTCCCCACTGCAGTTATGGGGATTTCGTAAGTTGGAATAGGCTTTTGCTTTGTGGAATCTCAACAAAGCCACTCCTGTGCTGTGTGTGGGGATTCTCGTGTCATGAGCCCCATTTCTGAGCCCTCTGGCTCTAAATGAGAGGGGGGGAAGTAATGTAGATGTCGATTCTAATATTTCACCTCCCAGTATGTTCATTGGGCCATATGATATGACTGCTATACTCCTGACTTTCTTTTTTTCCATGATGAAATTTTAACCAGCATATGATTATGGATGTCAAGTGAGAATGAGAAAACTCACACATCGTCTTCTTTTTCCCCTTGACTTCTTGGGGATATTTAGTAAGTTTTTAGTGGAAGCAGTGACTGAAAGAGGCCCAGAATTCCACAGAATTGCCCTGTCCTTCTGCTTGGGAGTAGGGGTTTGGGTCCTTGTCCAGACCAGGGTGGGAAATGTTCAGTTATGCCCCTCAGGCAAGGGAGGACCTGTTTTACAGTACATGGCACTCTTCATGCATGTAAGTTCCTTCTAAAATTTCATTTCTGGATCCTGAAGTGACTTCCTTTGAATTTTTTTTTTCCAAAGCTACTACATAAACTCTGGTAAATAAAGAGTAAAGCAAAATTCTGGGTTCACTTCGCCTTAGAATAATTTTGTGGTCATTTTTTTTTTATATAGATATGGTGGTCCATGGTAAAACAATGCTTCTGTATTAGAAACAAATAAAAGTTTCTATGCAGGAAGTAATGTTACATATGTTATTATAACCTACGTATAGTCTTCTTTCTCTACTCCTCACACACTCCAATCCCATTGCTTTTTAAAAATTCCTGAATATATTGGGGGTAGCTTATTGGAAAATTTTATTTCAGAGTTCAAAATTATATTAAAGAATTATCTGAAATTACCATGATCTTTTGTGGGAAATTTGAGCAAAAATGCTACCCAAGGAATGTTGAAATGATTATCACTCATGTTGTACCCAGAGACAAACAAATTTTGCCTCTTTCACAATCTCCACTCTTTATTTGACCGTAGTAGCAGAACCTATTATTATTATATGGTTTAGAGCACTGCATGTCAAAGTTCAGTGTGCATACAAATCCTCTGGGATCTTGTTAAAATGCAGATTCTGACTCAGTAGGACTGAGGTGAGGTTAGGGCTGTGATCCTGGGTGATGACTGTGCTGCTGGTCCAAAGGCAGTCAGGGGTTAAAGAAGAATTCCTGATGAAATCCTGATCGCCCAAAATAACTACATTCCAAAAAACCTAAATAGGCCACAACTAACAACAGAGAGAGGGCATTTCAACCCTTACTGTGAGTATTCATTAAACTTCATGTTAAATTTATCATTATGAAATCATGGAATTTTAATCAGCATATAATTATGGATGCCAAGTGGGAGTGAGAAAATTTCACATATCTTCTTTCTTCCCTTACCTTTTTGGGCTAGTTACTTTTTTTTTTTTTTTCTGTACGCGGTCCTCTCACTGTTGTGGCCTGTCCCGTCGTGGAGCACAGGCTCCGGACGCGCAGGCTCAGCGGCCATGGCTCACGGGCCCAGCCGCTCCGCGGCATGTGGGATCTTCCCGGACTGGGGCTCGAACCCGTGTCCCCTGCATCGGCAGGCGGACTCTGAACCACTGCGCCACCAGGGAAGCCCATGGGCTACTTTTTAGTGGAAGTAGTGTAAAATAAAGAACCTAGAGGTCAGTAAATATATGCATCTATCTATGCAAGCCTTTAAGCAAACTGTATCTCTTATATCTCAATCAAGTGTCTCACTGTAACAGAAGGGAAAGCAACTAAATAAAATTATTTTAGTAATGCATATTAACGTACAAGCTCCTGGGAAGACCACCTAAATATTTCATAATAGAATCAGCAAAACAACGATCAAGTCTCTTGGTGATAAGCACTGAAGCCCAGTAAGGTTGTAACAAAACTACAGTCACTGAAGCGGCATAAAGGAATGTGATGTCCTCAAGAGTTCTCCATTCAACTGTGTCCATTAGCTGATGGATTCAGGATTGAATGAAATTAGGTCAGACCCCAAAGAAACCAGTCAGTAGAAAAATAAGCATTTTAAAATTAAATCCCAGTAGTGGACATTGAATTCTGGTAAGTGGGAACAGCTGGTTAAGCCTTTTTGTTGACTGGAAACGATCTCGGCTCAGAAGGTGCCTCATCGTTACGTAGTTTCTTAGGACTCATTTTTGTAATGGCCCATGTTTAGTTAAAGGGGAAGGCTTATAATAAGGAAAACAATCCATCTTTGAGTAAATATTACCAGAGCACCCAGTTTTGTGCTGCCATTTGAGCTTTGGGAACGTGAAAGAAATGGAAGATGCGGTTTCTGTGCTCTGGTGTTTACAGTCTGGTTGTGGAAATACCAATACGTGAGAAACAGAGCAAGACAAAGACCTCCTCCCACCCCAGCAGATAAACCAAACGCATCAAAACAAACTCCACAGTAGCTTATATGAAAGCACATAAGACAATGTATATTTAAGTGACGGGTTATGAGGTACAGTCTAAAAACGATGTAGTTCTTAGGGCTTTTTTGGTTGCGACGGTGACAGTGACATAGGGGCATGACTGGTGTTTAGTAGACAGAACTAGTGTTGCCAGCGTCCCACAGTGTGACTGCTACCCCATGCTGCTCACAAATAATCCCTCAGTCAAAAGGCCCAGGATGCCATCACTGAGAGACAATGCCAGGATTTTAGAGTTAAGGAACACCCGCAGAGGCTGGAGCTCTCAGGAGAGGTGTTTATGGTGTGAACCTGACTGCCTCCTCTCTAAACCCTAAAATCCTAAGGCAAAGGGGAAGTAAAAGGAAGCACAAAGAAGTGAATTTATGTGTCTGGTCTTAGCTCTCTAGTTGCTCTATTTAAAATCATTTACCAGCTGTAAGCTGCTGCCTGGAGTTTGTAGTAGTTGAGCTTTGAAAGGCCTGAAGAGCTGTTTACTCCAGCTGTGTCATTTTACAGATGAAAAGACTGAGACCCAGAGAGTTGTAGTGACTTGTTCTGAGTCACTTAGTTCTGACATAATGTGGGCCGCAGGCTTGCCCGTATATTCGCTAATGTTCTGAAGGTGATTTTAGGCAAGATGTTTGTTCTGATAAAACATAGCTATAAGTAAAAGTACATTCAGGCATATATCCCTTTATATACATAGACAACACGTTCTATTTTTTTGTTCCTTGTAGCTATTCACACTGCCACCTCTGTACACACACAGACACACACACACGGGTGAGAAAAGAGAAGACTACAACCAAAGAGAGGACAAGGTACTTTTAGATCTTGCAGGTTTAGGTTAGAGGTGAAGGCAGCTGTCATGGGTTATGATTCTAGTGGCATTAGAAATTTCTCCTACCCTTGCCCCCTTCATTCCCCGCTCCTACCAAAACACCTTGTCCACTTACCCCTGAAAGCTGAATTTCTTTTATAAGGGGTGGAGCTTTTTAATGCTATAATGCTTCAAGTTCAGATAATCCAGGGAGAGGTAATGCTCTGATTTAAGTGTTCACAAACTTGTAAATGTCAGATGGTGGCTTTTTAATTGGGAACAGATTTTGAGAGAAGATATTGAGTAAGAGAAAACTGTTTGTCAGGCCCTCATCAGGTAACAGATGAGGGGAAAACAATTGTAAGAGGTTGTTTCAGTGTCAAGAATTTTGCTGTTTTAGTTTTGCATTGGCCTGTCATGGATATTCCTTTCATGAATGGCAAAAGATCATGACTTAAACCGATTCTTGTTATGGTGTTTGCCTTCATGAAGAGGGTGGAGTGAAGAAGTACAGAAGATCACACTCTGAACCCAGTAAAATGCCAATCATCAGAAAATGGTTGATTCAAAGGGACAATTTTCAGCCCCAATGAATTTGCCGGAAATGAGTGCCAGCCTTAACTGAATTAAGTTGTGCTCGTTCAAATCCACTGCTGTGAGTTTGGGGGACAGTTGTTTGGATTTTACATAGCTCCAAGCTAAAATTGTAGGTCAAACTGTGACTTTTGGAGCTTCCAACACTGTTTGAATTGCTAACAATTTTTACTGAGTTTTGAGTCTGCCAGGTAATGTACAGACCCCTGTTAATGATGAGTGAACCAAAATAATTGATTCAGATGAACATCTAAACGTGTGGGTGCATCTCTAACCATGTTTGAAATTCTAGGTTCTATTGAATTTACTGGAAAAAATAAAGGAACAGAAGTTTATGTTGGTATTTGTGATGATTTCTTCTTTTTATCTTTTTATTTCTTCTTTTTATGTCTGATGGTTTTCAAGTACCATCAGACATCCCTGCTTTTATAAATCTTGTCACTTCAGTTTCTAAATGGATCAAGGAAGTGTGAAAAAATGCCATCATAGAGAAAACATATCCTGTTTCCCGTTGATACTGGAATGTCTGTGGTTTTCAGGCAGTACTGCTACTATAGCTATTTATTGTGACTGGCTTGGTCCATGGCTTGGTGTAGGGGGAAGTCTATGGCTTGTTGTGCCCTGTGCAGAGGGCACTAACAAACTATGTGTAAAGGACAGTGAAAGCTGATGGTGAATGTCATGTCCAAGAGTATTCTGTGCCTGGAACATCCACAGCTAGTGCCCACATCCTTAAAAATATATGTAGCTAATAAATGTAATTTTGGAAAGCAATTTGTCTCAGTCTACTTAAGCATGGATGACTGACTTAACTAAATTCCCTTAATTTCAAATACTAATTTAGTGTGACTGATTATTTTAACATATTTCAGATACTTTAAACAAAGAAAACATGCACAAATATGATTATTGCACATAATATTACTACACTTACACTCATCCTATTTTAAAACACCAACACTGTGGGTTTAATTAATTTCATATTACTTCTATATTTCTTTTTATGCCTTCCTAGGGTTATAGATCTAATTAGTAGATTCCTTCCAGGGGTTTCACTAGTAATATTTTTGAATCTTCTTGGAGTTGTGTAATCTTTACAAATCCACAAGTAAAACAATGCCTTCTCTGAATAGCTGGGATTACAGGATCTGAGTTGTAGACTGTTGGGGCCTTGGTTGATTTTTCCAAAGTGATTCAGATCTAAGTCATTGGTTAGCAGTCAAGTTGAATTTTCTATTTAAGGGTTAAATTTCACTTAGTTACTAAAATTTAACTTATTTCCAAAAAATGCATTCCACATTGACTTCACAATAAATTTTCTTTACAATCTGGTGTCTCTCCACTAAATGTATTCTTTGTAAAATGTTGCTTAGGCAACATCACATACCCTTTGTTTATTACTGTGTTATATTGACCTGGTCTGTTAGTGGAACATCCGTGTTGCTGTTCTTTCTACACTTGTGCTGTGTAGACCCCCTCTCCACAAGCTTTGAGCAATCATTCCTATTCTTGGTGCAATTCCTACTTTTTCTGGCACTACTTGGCTTACTCACAGTTCTATGTGTGAAAACCAACTATATCTCCTGTTATATTCATCCTTCCATATAACTGCCATTTGTCGTTTATATTGACTTTTCTTTCTCAAAATCATAATGAACTCAGGGTCTTTCAATAACTCTCTTGTTCCATTTAACCATAATTTTATTTTCCTTTTGATGCTCAAATATGTAATCACAGTTTGGCCAGTAGGAATCCCTATAGCCAGATTCCTTTGTCCTTCTAGCACGGTCACTGACATTTTTGAAAGGATCCTAGTTTTCTGGTAACAGCTGGATATTTCACAGCTGTTTTGCGCTTCCTGCCCTGTGAGCTGGAATCAGGTTACTTCCAAGGATTCCTCTTTTTTCATAGTGGGGAACTGGAACATAGACCAGAATCTAGGCACTGGGGGTACACATGAAAGTTAGCAGTGGATCAAAGGGCTACTATTGGGTGGTTGAAAAAATCTGCCTTTTTGAGGTTATGGGTTCCTACTGATTTTTTTCCAATTTGACATACATGCTTTTGTCCTCTAGTTTTCTTATATTATGAGATTGTATCTACACTGACCACAAGCATCTTGTTGTAGGAAGAAAGATTCTATTTGGGGAGGGGAAATGTTTATTTAGATTGCTGACAGGTTGATGGAAAGATTCAAATGAAGATCTGGGCACTGGGGAGTAGCATCAATGTATAATCTGTCTTCTAGAACCCTCTTTCATTGCTAGGACTCTAGTCAGCTCACTCTTCTCTTCACGTACCCTGTGCACTTCAATAATTTTATTCTGTAGTATGCCAGAGATTGCAGCTAAGGGGAATGAGTGCCATTCTTACTTCATCTTGTCTGGATCCTTCCCCACACCCAAGCCCTCCCTCTTCTCTTCAGGGTCTGACAAGCCCATGAGGTCAGTGAGGCTGCTTCCCCATAGCCTTATGAAGGGCCTGGAGTCTGCTTTCTGTTGTGCTTGTGGTTAACAGAGATGGCCAGATCATGTTTAAGTTGTTTGTCCCAAATATTGGAAACTTGAAACTTTTCCAGAACAGTCACTTTGCCGTATGTGGAAAACTCAAGTATAGATGACTTTCCTGGATGAAGATGCCTACATAAAGCAGGCCTGATACTGTTTTTTTTTTTTTTGACATCTTTATTGGGGTATAATTGCTTTACAATGGTGTGTTAGTTTCTGCTTTATAACAAAGTGAATCAGTTATACATATACATATGTTCCCATATCTCTTCCCTCTTGCGTCTCCCTCCCTCCCACCCTCCCTATCCCACCCCTCCAGGCGATCACAAAGCACCCACCTGATCTCCCTGTGCTATGCGGCTGCTTCCCACTAGCTATCTACCTTACGTTTGGTAGTGTATATATGTCCATGCCTCTCTCTCGCTTTGTCACAGCTCACCCTTCCCCCTCCCCATATCCTCAAGTCCGTTCTCTAGTAGGACTGTGTCTTTATTCCTGTCTTACCCCTAGGTTCTTCATGACATTCTTTTTTCTTAAATTCCATATATGTGTTAGCATACGGTATTTGTCTTTCTCTTTCTGACTTACTTCACACTGTATGACAGACTCTGGGTCTATCCACCTCATTACAAATAGCTCAATTTCGTTTCTTTTTATGGCTGAGTAATATTCCATTGTATATAGGTGCCACATCTTCTTTATCCATTCATCCGATGATGGACACTTAGGTTGTTTCCATCTCCGGGCTATTGTAAATAGAGCTGCAATGAACATTTTGGTACATGACTCTTTTTGAATT
>NW_020837949.1:54116661-54146603 GCF_003676395.1 Aethalodelphis obliquidens
GTATGTGCCACATCTTCTTTATCCATTCATCAGTTGATGGACACTTTGGTTGCTTCCATCTCCTGGCTATTGTAAATAGAGCTGCAATGAACATTTTGGTACATGACTCTTTTTGAATTATGGTTTTCTCAGGGTATATGCCCAGTAGTGGGATTGCTGGGTCATATGGTAGTTCTATTTGTAGTTTTTGAAGGAACCTCCATACTGTTCTCCATAGTGGCTGTACCAATTCACATTCCCACCAGCAGTGCAAGAGTGTTCCCTTTTCTCCACACCCTCTCCAGCATTTATTGTTTCTAGATTTTTTGATGATGGCCATTCTGACTGGTGTGAGATGATATCTCATTGTAGGTTTGATTTGCATTTCTCTAATGATTAATGATATTGAGCATTCTTTCATGTGTTTGTTGGCAGTCTGTATATCTTTCCTGTAATTGATATCTAGTCTCATAGCATTGTGGTCGGAAAAGATACTTGATACAATTTCAATTTTCTTAAATTTACCAAGGCTTGATTTGTGACCCAAGATATGATCTATCCTGGAGAATGTTCCATGAGCACTTGAGAAAAATGTGTATTCTGTTGTTTTTGGATGCAGTGTCCTATAAATATCAATTAAGTCCATCTTGTTTAATGTATCATTTAAAGCTTGTGTCACCTTTTTTATTTTCATTTTGGATGATCTGTCCATTGGTGAAAGTGGGGTGTTAAAGTCCCCTACTATGAATGTGTTACTGTCGATTTCCCCTTTTATGGCTGTTAGTATTTGCCTTATGTATTGAGGTGCTCCTATGTTGGGTGCATAAATATTTACGATTGTTATGTCTTCTTCTTGGATCGATCCCTTGATCATTATGTAGTGTCCTTCTTTGTCTCTTCTAATAGTCTTTATTTTAAAGTCTATTTTGTCTGATATGAAAATCGCTACTCCATCTTTCTTTTGGTTTCCATTTGCATGGAATATCTTTTTCCATCCCCTTACTTTCAGTTAGTATGTGTCTCTAGGTCTGAAGTGGGTCTCTTGTAGACAGCATATATATGGGTCTTGTTTTTGTATCCATTCAGCCAGCCTGTGTCTTTTGGTGGGAGCATTTAGTCCATTTACATTTAAGGTAATTATCGATATGTATGTTCCTATTCCCATTTTCTTAATTGTTTTGGGTTCGTTATTGTATGTCTTTTCCTTCTCTTGTGTTTCTTGCCTAGAGAAGTTCCTTTAGCAGTTGTTGTAAAGCTGGTTTGGTGGTGCTGAACTCTCTCAGCTTTTGCTTGTCTGTAAAGGTTTTAATTTCTCCATCAAATCTGAATGAGATCCTTGCTGGGTAGAGTAATCTTGGTTACAGGTTTTTCTCCTTCATTAATTTAAATATGTCCTGCCACTCCCTTCTGGCTTGCAGAGTTTCTGCTGAAAGATCAGCTGTTAACCTTATGGAGATTCCCTTGTGTGTTATTTTTCCCTTGCTGCTTTTAGTATGCTTTCTTTGTATTTAATTTTTGACAGTTTGATTAATATGTGTCTTGGCGTATTCTCCTTGGATTTATCCTGTATGGGACTCTCTGTGCTTCCTGGACTTGATTAACTATTTCCTTTCCCATATTAGGCAAGTTTTCAACTATAATCTCTTCAAATATCTTCGCAGTCCCTCTCTTTCTGTCTTCTTCTTCTGGGACCCCTATAATTCGAATGTTGGTGCGTTTGATGTTGTCCCAGAGGTCTCTGAGACTGTCCTCAGTTCTTTTCATTCTTTTATCTTTATTCTGCTCTGCAGTAGTTATTTCCACTATTTTATCTTCCAGGGCACTTATCCGTTCTTCTGCCTCAGTTATTCTGCTATTGATCCCATCTAGAGTATTTTTCATTTAATTTATTGTGTTGTTCATTACTGTTTGTTTCATCTTTAGTTCTTCTAGGTCCTTGTTAAATGTTTCTTGCATTTTGTCTATTCTATTTCCAAGATTTTGGATCATCTTTACTATCATTATTTTGAATTCTTTTTCAGGTAGACTCCCTATTTCCTCTTCATTTGTTAGGTCTGGTGGGTTTTTATCTTGCTCTTTCATCTGCAGTGTGTATTTCTGTCTTCTCATTTTGCTTATCTTATTGTGTTTGGGGTCTCCTTTTTGCAGGCTGCAGGTTCCTAGTTCCCGTTGTTTTTGGTGTCTGTCCCTAGTGGCTAAGGTTGGTTCAGTGGGCTGTGTAGGCTTTGTGGTGGAGGGGACTAGTGCCTGTGTTCTGGTGGATGAGGCTGGATCTTGTCTCTCTGGTGGGCAGGTCCACGTCTGGTGGTGTGTTTTGGGGTGTCTGTGGACTTATTATGATTTTAGGCAGCCTCTCTGCTAATGGGTGGGGTTGTGTTCCTGTTTTGCTAGTTGTTTGGCATAGGGTGTCCAGCACTGTAGCTTGCTGGTCGTTGATTGAAGCTGGGTGCTGGTGTTGAGATGGAGATCTTTGGGAGATTTTCGCCGTTTGATGTTATGTGGAGCTGGGAGGTCTCTTGTTGACCAGTGCCCTGAAGTTGGCTCTCCCGCCTCAGAGGCACAGCACTGACTCCTGGCTGCAGCACCAAGAGCCTTTCATCCACATGGCTCAGAATAAAAGGGAGAAAAAGTAGAGAGTAAGAATTAGTAGAAGTAGGAAGAAAGAAAGAAAGGAAGAAAGGAGGGAAGGAAGGAAGGAAGAAGGAAGAAAAGAAGGAAAGAAGGAAAGAAAAAAAGAAAGGAGGGAGGGAGGGAGGGACGGTGGGAGGAAGGAAGGAAGGGAGGGAGGGAAGGAAGGAAAAACGAAAGAAGATAAAGTAAAATATAATAAAGTTATTAAATTAAAAAATAATTATTAAGGAAAGAAATTAAAAAAAAACCAGACGGATAGAACCTTAGGACAAATGGTGGAAGCAGAGCAATACAGACAAAATCTCACACAGAAGCATACACATACACACTGACAAAAAGGGGAAAAGGGGAAAAAATTCATAAATCTTGCTCTTAAAGTCCACCTCCTCAATGTGGGATGATTTGTTGTCTAAAGGAGGGAAGGGAAGAAAAGAAAGAAAGAAAGAAAGGGAGGAAGGAAGAAAGAAAGGGAGGAAGGAAGAAAGAAAGAAAGAAGATAAAGTAAAATAAAGTTATTAAAATTAATTATTAAGAAAAAAAATTAAAACAAAAAAACGGATGGATAGAACCCTAGGACAAATGGTGGAAGCAAAGCTATACAGACAAAATCTCACACAGAAGCATACACATACACACTCACAAAAAGGGGAAAAGGGGAAGAAATCATAAATCTTACTCTCAAAGTTCACCTCCTCAATTTGGGATGATTCGTTGTCTATTCATGTATTCCACAGATGCAGGGTACATCAAATTGATTGTGGAGCTTTAATCCGCTGCACCTGAGGCTGCTGGGAGAGATTTCCCTTTCTCTTCTTTGCTCTCACAGCTCCCAGGGGCTCAGCTTTGGATTTGGCCCCGCCTCTGCGTGTACGTCTCCGGAGGGCGTCTGTTCTTCGCTCAGACAGGACGGGGTTAAAGGAGCCGCTGATTCGGGGACTCTGGCTCACCCAGGCCGGGGAGGGAGGGGCACGGCGTGCGGGGCGGGCCTGCGGAGGCAGAGGCGGATGTGACGTTGCAGCAGCCTGAGGCTCGCCGTGCGTTCTCCCGGGGAAGTTGTCCCTGCATCCCAGGAACCTGGCAGTGGCGGGCTGCCCAGGCTCCCCGGAAGAGGGGTGTGGATAGTGACTTGTGTTCGCACACAGGCTTCTTGGTGGCGGCAGCAGCAGCCTTAGCGTCTCATGCCCGTCTCTGGGGTCCGCGCTTTTAGCCGCAGCTTGCGCCCGTCTCTGGAGCTCCTTTAAGCAGCGCTCTGAATCCCCTCTCCTCGCGCACCAGGAAATAAAGAGGTAAGAAAAAGTCTCTGGCGTCTTTGGCAGGTCCAGACTTTTCCCCGGACTCCCTCCGGGCCAGTTGTGGCTCACTAACCCCTTCAGGCTGTGTTCACGCCGCCAACCCCAGTCCTCTCCGTGCGCTCCGACCAAAGCCCGAGCCTCAGCTCGCAGCCCCGCCCGCCCTAGCGGGTGAGCAGACAAGCCTCTCGGGCTGGTGAGTGCTGGTCGGCACCGATCCTCTGTGCGGGAATCTCTCCGCTTTGCCCTCCGCACACCTGTTGCTGAGCTCTCCTCCGTGGCTCCGAAGCTTCCCCCCTCTGCTACCCGCAGTCTCTGCCCGCGAAGAGGCTTCCTAGTGTGTGGAAACCCTTCTTCCTTCACAGCTCCCTCCCACTGGTGTAGGTCCCATCCCTATTCTTTTGTCTCTGTTTTTTCTTTTGCCCTACCCAGGTACGTGGGGGAGTTTCTTGCCTTTCGGGAGGTCTGAGGTCTTCTGCCAGCGTTCAGTAGGTGTTCTGTAGGAGTTGTTCCACGTGTAGATGTATTTCTGGTGTATCTGTGGGGAGGAAGGTGATCTCCGCGTCTTACTCTTCCGCCATCTTCCCCTCGTCCCTGATACTGGTTTTATTTGCACAAACCCAGGCGAAGTGGAGACCATAAACTGCGTATAAATTTAATTATGTGGAGAATTTGTTCGTGGGCTTTATAGTGCTGATGGAGTTATGTCGTGCAGAAAACTCTCAGTATATGGTCATTTATTGATAGCAGTCCTAGGAATCATTGCTTATCTATCCTGGATCTGATACAGTGTATCAAATACAGAAAGTGGTATCTGCAACATGTTCCTAAGAACATTGTGCTCAAATATCAGAGTGCTTATAGGCAATTTCAGTAAAGTGAGTGTATTAGTTTTCAATTGGTGTGTAACACATGACCATGTACTTAGTAGCTTATTATCTCACAGTTTCTGTAGTTTAAAAGGCTAGGCACGGCATACCTGGTTTCTCTGCCCTAGGTCTTACTGGACTGAAATCAAGGTGTTGGTCTCACCTGGGGCTCAAGATCCTCCTACAAGCAGAACTTGTAGCTGTTGGCAGAACTCATTTTCTTGTGGTTGTAGGACAGTGGTCCCGTTTTCCTGCGGGTTGTCAGCCAGTGACTACTCTCAGCCTTTAGAGCCTGCCCCCCCTTTCTGTGCCGTGTGGCCCCCATAGGGAGATCACAGCATGAAATGTTGGCTTTCTTCCAGGCTAGCCAGATCACACCTCTGACTTTCTCTTCTGCGACCAACTAGAGAAAATGCTCTGCTTTTAAAGAACTCACCTAAGGGGCTTCCTTGGTGGCGCAGTGGTTGAGAATCTGCCTGCCAATGCAGGGGACACGGGTTCGAGCCCTGGTCTGGGAGGATCCCACATGCCTAAGAGCAACTGGGCCTGTGAGCCACAATTACTGAGCCTGCGCGTCTGGAGGCTGTGCTCTGCAACAAGAGAGGCCGCGACAGTGAGAGGCCCACGCAACGCGATGAAGAGTGACCCCCACTTGCCACAACTAGAGAAAACCTGGGCACAGAAACAAAGGCCAACACAGCCATAAATAAATAAATAATTTTTTTTTTTTAAAAAGAAAGAACTCACCTGATTAGGTCAGGCCCACCCAGGGTAATCGCCCATTTGCCATATCACATAATAGAATCATGATGTGATATCTCAACATATTCACTCTCAAAGGGGAGGGCATTATTCAAAGGCTGGACATTGGGTGTCACTGTAGAATTCTGCCTGTCACAATGAACTTGTAGTTTAAAAATACTTTTATGATAGCATTTTATGAATATATGTGTTTATTATTTTTGTGTCAAGATTGCTGGGTTTTTTAAATAAATTTATTTTTATTTTATTTATTTTTGGCTGTGTTCAGTCTTCATTGCTGTGCACAGGCTTTCTCCAGTTGCAGCAAGGGGGGCTACTCTTCATTGCAGTGTGTGCACTTTGCATTGTGGTGGCTTCTCTCAGTAGTTGTGGCTCTTGGACTCTGGAGCGCAGGCTCAGTAGTTGTGGCACACTGGCTTAGTTGCTCCGCGACATGTGGGATCTTCCCAGACCAGGGTTCAAACCCGTGTCCCCTGTGTTGGCAGGCAGATTCTTAACCACTGAGCCACCAGGGAAGTCCCTGATTGGCTCCTTTGTTTTTTTTTTCTTTTTCTCAGCCATACTTTATAGTTTCTGTGTACAGATATTGCACATATTTTGTCAGATTTATCAGTAAATATTTTAAATTGTTTGAAGCTGTTGTAAATTGTGTTTTTAAAATTTAAATTTCTGATTGTTGTTAGTATCTGGAAATACAAATGAATTTTGTATATTGATCTTATATCTTGTACCCTTGATAAACTTATTAATTCTAGTGTTTTTTTTTGGGGGGGTAGATTTCATTGGATTTTCAACAGAGATGATAATGTCTTCTGTGAATAAAGTTGGTTTTATTTCTTCCTTTCCAATGTAGATTTTTTTTTTCTTTTTTCTTGCCTTGTGGCATTGTCTGGAACTTGTAATACAGTGTTGAGTCAACATAATGAGAGTGGACATCCTTGATTTGTTCCTGTACTTAGGAGAAAGGCATTCAGTTTAACAGTTGCTGTGGGTTTAGAATCCAGGGCGCCTTAGCTGGGTGCCTGTGGCTCAGCGTGTTGTATGAGGTTCCAGTCAAGCAGGAGGCTGGGGCTGTGGTTGCATTTGAAGGCTCAACTCTTGTGGTTGTTTGCAGTCCTCAGTCCTTCCATAAATGTGCCTCTCCACAGAGCTGCCTCCTAACATGGCAGTTGGCTTTTGCCTTGGGATAGTGATCTAAGAGAAAGGGAATAGGACTGAGAGTGTACCAGCGCAGAAACCACAGTTTTTTTATAATCTTTTCTCAGAAGTGATAGCCCATGATTTCTGCCATATTCTGTTTATTGGATATAAGTCAACAAATACAACCCAAACTCAAGATCTGTGTACTAAGTAAGAATGTGACTATCTGGAAGTGGCTATCACTGGGAGCCATTTTCGAGATTGCCTGACATCGTGTACTAAAATGGTGAATTACACATTTTAGAGTGTTAAGCCAACCCTGCATTCCTGGGATTAATACTACTTTTTCATTATTTATTATCCTTTTTATATATTATTGGATTCAACTTTTTAAAAATTGCCAGTAAGTTTTGCATCTTTATTCATGAGAGAAATTGATCTGTAGTTTTCTTCTAATGCTTTTGTCTGGTTTTGGTGTTGGAATGATGCTGGCTTCATATAGTGAGTGGGGAAGTATCCCCTTCTCTTTAATATTTTGGAAGCATTTCTGTGGAATTGATGTTATTTTTTTCCCTTAAATGTTTGGTTTACTTCACCAGTAATGTTGTCTGGCCCTGGCATTTTCTTTGTGATAACATTTTTGGTTACACTTTTAATTTCCTTAATAGACATAGGTAGACATAGGACTATTCAACTTATCTATTTATTCTCAAGTGAGCTTGGGTTGTTTTCATCTTTCACGGAATTTGCTTCATCTAAGTTGCTGAACCTATTGGCATAAAGTTGTTGATGATACCTGTGGAATCTGTAGTGATGTCATCTCTCTCATATCTGTTATTGGCAATATAAGTTCTTTACCTTTCTGCTCTTATCAGTCTGGCTAGAGGAGTATCCTTTTTTTTTTTTTTTAATCTTCTCTGAAAACTAGCTTTCAGTTTCATTGATTTTCTTTATTGTTTTTCGTTTTCTATTTCATTTATTTCCATAATGATATTTTTTCATCATTTTAATTCTCTGCTTATTTTAGGTTTTAATTTCCCTTCTTTTTCTACTAGTATTTGAAGGTGTAATCTTATTGATTTGAATTTTTTTCCACTATATGCATTTACCATTATAAGTTTTTCTACAGCTAAAGTACTATTTAAGCTGTATCTGCCATTTTCATATTCTGTTTAACTATTTTCATTTAGTTCAAGATACTTTCTAATTCCCCTTTTGTGTTGTTTAGTTTCCAAATATTTGCTGTCTTATCTTTTAAAGTACTTTTTTCCCTCTGGCTCCCTTTTAAGATATTCTCTTTATCACTGGTTTTAAGCAACTTGATTTTGATGTGCCTACATGTTATTTTCTTTGTATTTCTTGTGTTTAGGGTTCTTTGACTCTTCAGGTTCATGTGTTTATATTTTATAGTTATAATTCAGTTGTCTCAGTGGTGTGGGTGGTTTCGTATCCATATCACATCTATTGCCTCTTGCTTTCACATCTGTAAGAGAAACACGTGAACTCTTGAGTGAAAATTGAGTGAAACACGTCAGTGCATCTAATCTTGTGATAAATTGTTAGTTTTTGATCATGACTAGAGGACTCTGCCTTAAGTCTTTTAAAGATATCTTCAGCAGTTTTGTGGTATGCTAAAAGGTGTGATGATATCCTTCTTATTTGATTTAATTAAAGTTCAACCTATGCTTAGTAGTTGAGACACACTCATAGGACAGAGTTGATGCTTAATATTTAATGAAAATTTTTTTGTTTGTTTCAAAAACTTAAAAGACCTTAATTTATTATACATACTTTCCTGCTTTAGTATTTTCAAAAATTACGTTGTCAGACATGTTAATTATACAATTCAAACAATATAGGGGTATGTAAAAAATAAGTGAGCTTACCCTTTATCCGTTCAGTTCTACATATCTGGCGGTATCTTATGTTAACACTTTGGTGTGTTTCCTTCTATACCTTTCTATGTGCTCATACATACACATACAAATATCTATATGTCTGTATGTATATTTGTATCTATATCTATCCATACACATACGTTTCTTTCCGATATGGAATCATCTTATACGTATTACTCAGACACTTCATATGTTTACTTTAACAATATGGGGTTTTCTTAGATACTTTCTGTTTTCCTGCCTTCTTAAATAAGGATATGGAAACTTTTCACGAGAAGAAAAAAAAAACTTTAAAAGTATTTTCAGAGTTGTCTTTTCTCTAAACAGCATAATAAAGTTACCTAGCTTTACAGGCAAGCTAGAGGCCATAAAATTACTTAAAAAGAAAAACAAAGTCTCCAGAATACAGGGAGAATGAAAGAGTTAGAACGTAAAGTGGAAAACAAGGAGCAAAAGTCAAAGAGACTGAAATAAAATGAGAGAGGGGGGCAGACTATGCAGTAAGAGAATGAATGAAGTTGAGAAGAAAATCGGGGTTTAGTGGAGTAATATGAACAAAATAAAGTGAGAGAGTGGCATGGACATATATACACTACCAAATGTGAAAACGATAGCTAGTGGGAAGCAGCCGCGTAGCACAGGGAGATCAGCTCGGTGCTTTGTGACCACTTAGAGGAGTGGGATAGGGAGGGTGGGAGGGAGACACAAGAGGGAGGGGATGTAGGGATATATGTATACGTATAGCGGATTCACTTTGTCATACAGCAGAAACTAGCACACCATTGTAAAGCAATGATACTCCAATAAAGATGTTAAAAAAAAAAGAAAAAAGAATAAACATTGTTTTCAACTTTTACTATCTCTACCTTTTAGCCTTTTCATATGCTCCATTCTAGTTTGGAGATGAAATCAAGATTGGGATAGATTTTAAACACGTATTCAAGCATTAAAGTGTTGACGAACATAATGACTTTCTCTAGCTGTGTTAGCTGCTTCCATGGTGGCGCATCAGTTAAAATGCCCATCTGATTTAGTTCAGCTGTTTTTGTTTGTTTGTTTGTTTGTTTTAAGGCAACTTATCCAACTTTTAATGATTCAGAAATAATCCCAGTTGCAGTCAGATGGTAAAATATGTGACAGAGTTCAAGAACCACCTTAGGGCGCTAGCAGTAGAGACCTTAAGCTTCCTGTTTTAGGGATAGCAATTTTAGTGTCAGCCCTAAGTGAGTATAAGCAGAATGATTATGAGGAATTTTTCATATTGAGGTTTAAGCTAGTGTAGCTTTTAAACTGTGGCCTTTCGGGGTATTTCCTGGAATCAAAATTGGCATGCTTTCTAGGATAACAAATCAGCATGTTTAGTGATATTAAAGTTTCAGTGGAGAGGTTGAGTTTAATTTCTTTTTTTTCCCAGATATGTGTCACAAAGATGTCTACACGGAACTGCCCGGGAATGGACTCAGTGATCAAACCCCTGGACACAATTCCTGAGGATAAAAAAGTCAGGGTTCAGAGGACACAGAGCACTTTTGACCCATTTGAGAAACCAACTAATCAAGTTAAGAGGGTGCATTCTGAGAACAATGCTTGCATTAACTTTAAGGCCTCCTCCACTGGCAAAGAGTCTCCTAAAGTTCGGCGGCACTCCAGCCCCAGCTCGGTAAGTGCAGTCTTGGTCACTTATCAGTGGGTGAACAGAACAAGTATCCCTCTTATAATAGTGGCATGCTGTGCAGGAAGACAGCAGGTGGCTTTATCAGTACATTATTATGCATTGTCTCCTTAGGTGGTTTAATGTTTTTGGAAGAAAGAGCGCAGGCACGCGCAAGTGCCAACTATATACAGACTCTTTATTCATAAGCACCCAACAAGCAAATGAGAAATGATTCAACTTATTTTGGGAAAGATTATTTTCTTTCTAGTTGTTTCTAGTCAGAGGAATTTATAATTAAAAATCCTTCGCTATTTTGAACGCCTGGAGAGGATGTTTGAACTTCACTGTGTTTGCGGGCAGTAAGGGTCGTTTTGAATTTGGCAGATTCACAAAGAATTTCATTCGAGGGCACATGTTAGAATGTGTTCACTTGTCTTACTCCAGTTTGTTCTCATTGTCAATAGTCTACAAATTACGAGCTAGACATTGAAACTGATCTTCTTAAAGAGAAATCCTTTTCATCACAGTGAAATTTTCTAAACCCAAACTATATCAAAGCAAGTCTTGCCTTTGGACCCAAGGAGGTATAAAGTTCTGAGGTGATTGCTGCTTTTTGACTGTAGAAGTTTTACTGAAACTCATATTTCCAAGATTGGCCTGCATTTAACATTGTAAAAAAAAAAACTTATGATCTTTTGAAATTAAGTAATTTTCTAATTTAACCCACACTTAAGAACTTCTTGACATAGATGGTCTAAGAGTTTAAAGGGTAAGTGAAGAATGCTAAGAGAATTTTGATTCTGTCATCTTGCTAAGAAACATATTCCATTTCACAAATTTTAAATATTAAATTCCATGAGGGCCGAAACAGAGCAAGAGATGTCAACTGCTAGGAGAATATTGACAGTTTAATTCAGTTTAATTAAAGTGTATGATACCTCACAAATCTTGTGTCACATTTTTTTGTTAATGAATCGAAAATAAATTCGTTAATGCAACATTTATGAGGAGAATTGATTATCTTGGCTTTCCCCAAATTGGCCCCTGTAATCTTGTCTATGATTGCAAGGTAGTGTCCATTTAGGTCACAGATACAGCACTAACTCCTGGGAGAACTTTTAGATTTAGTATCATTTAGAAGAAATGAAAAGAATCATTGAAGAATAATTAAGCTTCTGTAATGGAAAGAGAATTACATACATTTTACTATATAGTTATCTTAATATTATTATATGTCAGTCTACGTGATATATAGAAATTGGCACTTGAGATATTGCAACGAAGCATACTTATACTAAAAAATTATTCACTGTTTATATGAAAATCAAATTTAGCTAGTTATCCTGTATTGTACCTGCAATCCTAGTTATTATCCAGTGGTACATTATTTCTTTTGTTACTCAAATTGTTCCTGCTTTGGTCACTGGGAGCTCTTTTAGCTTGGCCCCTGTGTCCTTTTGAGATGTCTTCATCCCTTTGTTTTTTGAACACTTTCTTACTTTCTTGTCCTACAAGTTGCTCTTGACTTACACTGTGTTTTTCCAGCCCCAGACCTCGAATCAGCCATTTCTCCAAAGATCCCTGTCTCCTTTGATTGAAGAGTGGTATTTAGAAACTAAGACTGGGTGCTGGGTGTGCTTACTGCTACTGGGGGTCATCAAGTCAGTGTGTACATCATAGTATGAATAATAACAGTGGGATTTTTAATATTTAATAAGGAGTTAATTAAAATACTTGCCAAAGAAAGCTGAGACTTGTCTGATGCGTTCTGTATTTCTCTCTGTATTTATTCATTTATTTTATACTGGAGTATAGGTGATTGTTAACAATGTGTCAGTGTCAGGTGTACAGCAGAGTGATTCAGTTATACATATACATGTATCTATTCTTTTTCAAATTCTTTTCCCATTTAGATTGTCAGATAATATTGAGCAGAGTTCCCTGTGCTATACAGTAGGTCCTTGTTGGTTATCCATTTTAAATATAGCAGTGTGTACACGTCAGATAGGAGAGGACTCAGGGAGCATGGCAGTGGCGTAGGGTTAGAAACCCCTTCATATAATTAGAGAGAGCAACTAGTGCAGTAAAACCAAAACCAATGGATAACATCAACAACAAATATAGGTGACGAGGTTTCTCCGTGAACCTCAAACTAGGAGTGAGGGGAACAAACCATGAACAATTTTAAGAACCATGTGGTATCAGAAAGTGAGAGGGAGGAAGCTCAGGGAAGGCCAGGGGACTAGGGCCTACTCTCAGATCCAGGAAACCCCAAAATTGCCATCAGGTACGTACTGGTGGCTCATTGGGCCATTCTTAGGACAGCAACAGCACCTGGGTGGGGACTTGGATGGCACCTGTGAGTGCATGAGTGCACAGAGACCATGGGGTGTCTGCTGGTCTTCCTCCTATGACTTCCCTAGAACATCAGATTGAAGCACCTTTTCAGGACAAAGCCCTGCACTGAGTAGAAAGTGCTGGAGTAGACTTCTGTGCAGGGAAGGTTCAGTAAGGCAAAAGGGAAAGAGAAAGTCCAGAAAGAAGTGTTGAAGTGAAACAAATGGGGAAAGCTCAGTGTGTGAGAGATTGTCATTTTTTTCTTTTTCAATTCATGGAACAGAGAAAAGAATTTCATTCCATAAAGCTAGAAAAGCTATCTTGGCCATATGCCTCTCAAATTACTGAAAAATTCATTTTACTGAAAAATAACCAATAGAAAAATTATTGGTTGAATCCCATACAAAACTATGAAAAAAAGAGAGAGAGAGTAACGAGTAGCATACCATCTCTACAGATAATGAAAGCAAGCTAGAGGGGGGCAAAATTATCGTTATTGCAGATTTATGATGATATATCTAGAAAAACCAAAAGAATCAGTGGAAATACTACAAACAGTGAGAGAAGTTAGCCAAATTGCAGGTTATAACATTAATATACAAAACCCAATAGATACCATTATAAAAACAAATAAGAATTAGTGTTGAAATCTGGCAAATAAATCAAACAACTAAGCATTTATTTTCAGTGATTTCTGTATGAAATTCACCTCATGGTAATCTAGTCATTGATGAAGGGAAATTTCTCTTTTAGGAGTAATCCCACTAATAAATCAAGAAAGAATAATAGATTTAGGAATCACCATTTGGCAACCCCTGAAGAATTAATACATCTAAGCAAAGATTATAAATACCTGCTAACATCCTCAAAAGAGGGACATCCAGAGGTTATGATGTCCTCATGGGAGTATGCAATAACCACCAATAGAATTAAGCCTGCATCTGAACAAGTCTCTAGATGTAACTACCTGAGTTACAGGGTACAAAGGAACACATCGAGACGGGATTTTCTCTTCTCTATTCCTATCCCCAAGTATGTTTACCCTACTTTTTGGCTTTAATTTGTATACAGTGTTTACAATCTTAAGATGATGTAAATACTGTTCTTAGTGAGATCACGTAGTGTACTATGATTAACTTTCTTTCCTTGCAAAAATTTTTGATTTTCCTAGTTATAATTGCCTCTTCTTTTCATTTGTTCATAATTAATGCAATTAATTAATAGAATTTTAATCACAAATTTGAGGCCTCAAACTATTTGATAAAACTAGAAAACTCCTCTGAAATAAATCAGAATCAGATAATCTGTCAGTTTTTCTTCCCCCTGAAATTTTCCTTGTGGTTCTCCATTGTCCTAATCCAATCTGGACTGGTTGATCTCCAAATTGCTGTCAGGAGACGTCCCTTCATTCCTCCAAAGCTGATGGACCAATCTAGTTTTGAGGACAGGTAAGCCTAGCTGCAGTTTGTTTCCTGAGATGATCAAGATGGGGCTCAGTGCCTTTTTTATGCTTCATTTTTGTTCAGTCTCACTGTTCATCCTGGTTTTCATTATGCTTGATGTCCTAATTCTGAGCCTCTCAAGTTCAACCTCTTCAGAGAATAAACCTCTGCTGGGATCAGGGATAGGCAGACACCTGACTGGGAGAGTCTAGGGGAAAGGACCTGTTCCTTAAATCCACTCTAACTTATCATTTTGGTTTTAGCCCCTCCTTAAAGTTCAACTTCCAATTCTTGAGTGTTTCTGGGATTCTGAAGTATGAATTGACTTAGTTCTTACTGGTTTCTACCTTTAGTCATCATCCTTGTCAGTGACCTCCTGTCCATTTGTTTCCCATCTCAAAATTTTTGTTTGTATCTTGTCTTCAGTCTTCTCCTTATTCATTTTATTTGCCCTTCTGAGTTATAACTTAGTACTGTCATTTTAGTACAGATTGGTAAGGGGGAGAGATAAATACTTGTATTCAAGCCACCATGTTGAACTGGAAATGTCCACTGTTTCTCTCCTATTATATTAACTTCCTTTAGATCCTCTTTCCTGAGAGTTTCTTATTGGGTTTACCCTTTTCTGATCCAATCTGGGATGTCTGTCTTGTATATCAGGGCGCTTATATTACTTTGTGTGAAAAGTGCTTTGCTTTCTTTTCATTTTGGGAACTTTTGCTTCCATTCAGTATGCCCTGGAAAAAGGTCTTTGCTCTTTCCTGATCAAGCTGGAAATAGTTTCTTTTTCTCTTTTAGCACGATGCTACAGTATTCTGTTTTATTCTGAGTCCTTTCTGTCTGCTGCCTTTTTGTTCTCTCCCCTATTGCAGTGACGGGGGGAGGGGGGGATTTTATTATACTCTTTTTCATGGAAAGACTATTTTCCTTTCGATTCCTCATTGGGCCGAAAATGGACGTGGTTACACTTCTTGTGCAACACCATTTTACATCCTGTCCAGCAGTGTATGGGTTTGATCATTTCATACTCAGTGGCATGAGAGTTTTATGACATAGGTTTTGTTATTTTTTTTTTTGGTTTTGTTATTTTTAAAGATTTTTTAAAGGCTGATAAGCATCAAAGGAAACCCTTTACCTAAGGGCAACCAGGATTAATGTTATAGCTTTATTTTATTGTTATTTCTTTGAAAGTATTAGTTATCTTGAATAGGCTCCAAGAGTACAGTTGAGAAGGAAGGAGAAGATGAGTAGCAGTGTGGCAATCCGGCCCCTGTTTTGGTGAGGAACTCAGGGTAGTCACTCTTGTTTCTTGGAATGCTGTGGTAGAAACTACTGTACAATATCACATCTTCCCAACTGTGTGTACGTCTCTCTGCTGTTCACATACTGGTCATGTCTATGTGAGGAGTCATGCCTCAAATCAAGGAATCAAGAGTGCCTTGGCCTCAGTGACCATCACAATCATCTGGACTTCCTCATTTTGTCCAGACGGTGGCACTTCAAAATTCAGGCAGAATGTAAAGAATGTGATTTTATTTAAATTGGTATATTTCAAGAGGTGTTTGACAGATCCTATTTGTTTCAGATGATTTTTGAGTGCCTACTCTTCCTGGGCCTAGTCCCTGGGTCATAATTAGCACTGTCACTGACAGGACAGGCTTTTGCTCCCCTTTTCCTACCATCTCCTCCAACTCAGCTGTGCCCTTCAACAGCGAGAACTATTGGCAGCGCTGTAGGAGAGTCTCGCCTGTCTTGCTGGCCCAATTTAGAAGGGATTTCATTGAGCTGTGCTTCAAGAGACCATATTTTCAGAAATTCAGGTTTAGATTAAGGTCCTCTATACATTCTGTAAATTTCTCCAAATTTACCTCTCTTCCTTACCAAAAAAAAATCTGCATCCCGTGACAGTCAGGCTCAATTTGGAGAGAGAGGAGGATGGTGCAGACTCGAAAATGAGAGGCCCGCTTCAGTCCTCAGATGCTCATCCTTGGGGATCTCATTTTGGCATTGCTTCCTTCTTGTGGGGACTAGCCGCTTGTCAGGTTGTTAGCATGTGTGGTGGTTGGGTCTCTCCCTCTGTCTAGATCTAGATCTATTTTGTAACCAAGTTATCCATCAACTATGAATTATCTCAGTGTGGCTGTGTCTAAAAGGGTTAGAAATGCAGGATGATAGAGCCTGTTGTGAAGATCAAAGGCAGAAGAAAAATTAGCCCAGGAAGGTTTGACTTCAAAAATCCTTGTTGTTTGATGAGGTCAGATAGTTCTGACTGAATCCTTCCCACCTTACCCTCACACCCACTCTCACAATTATTAGTATAATGTGATAGAGAAGTGGTTCTTACTTGCGGTTTTCCTACAATTCAGGGGGTCATCAACAATCTTAAGTAAGGGTTTATGTATGAAGGTTAAAGTAAATTTTCAATGAATTCAGTGTAAAACTGTTGACATTCTTATAACCATATCATGGTATCATTATAGTGAGCACTGAGGTATACTCATGCAGTTTATAAAAATTGACTAAAAAACCCCATCCTTGTTTCTAGGAATGGGGTTTCAGTGGACGATAGACAAGCATGACTTAATAACTCCTCCATTTGAGTGGGAGTTAGGTCTCCATGGAAAGAGTCTGCCAATGTAGTAGTGGTAAAGAAAATATGTTCTCAATTCCAATCAACTTGGCTTGAATTGTAGCTCTGCCATTAGCTGTAGGATCTTAGATGAGTAACTTTACTTCTCCAGTCTTAAATTCTTCATGTTCAAATAGGAACACTAATAGAACCAACCTTAGGGTGGTGTTATAGGGATTAAACTTAGGTGATGTATTTAAAGTGATAAACTCAAAGCATGGAACACAGGAAACACTTGATATTAGCTGGTTGTTTTTGCTGATTGCACAAACAATGAATTGGAGCACGCCAGGAGCATCTCCTTCAGGGCAGGGTGACAAACACCATTCAGCTGGAATATTATCTTGGCTTTTTCATTATCCATGCCAATGTTCCCCTCCACTGGTCCAGACAATTGACAGTTCTCTGTACCTTTACTCTGTTAAAAAAATGTATTAACATTATCTCATTAAATTCCACATCTCCATGCAGTTAGTGTCTGTTAATAATTGCTGATTAGCCCTCTGTATTTCCATTTCTCTAAAGTGCTGTCTCAAACCTGCAGTCTAAGTAGGGAAGTGGTAAGCAGAGAATAGTGGCTCCATAAAGCTGTTTCCCATCCATGCATGCACCTGACATCAAAGAGCCAAAGATAATGTTAGGGTTGACTACCTATTGGCTTGATCTAGCATCTTTAGTTAAATGTGATGATTTAATAAAGTTGCAAGAAAAAAGAAAGGCAAACCAAAGGCCTGAACTTTAATTATCAAACAAAATAGGACCTCTCCTTCTGAATTATTCTTAGTCATTTGATTGGAAGGATTTTATCATTGGCCTCTTTAAACACTTGGCATTTAGCTTCCTTATTTATATGCATAATAATTACAGATCAGAACATTTCTGTGTATTTAAAATAGGAGATGAACTTTACAAGAATCTAACTCTTAAAGCGCAGACTGTCTCATAGACATGTCCTGTTCCATAGACCCATTCTTTCATTGACTAGAATAACTTTTAGAGAGACATTACATGTGTGTGATTCTTCTTATTTTACAGATCTGTAACTTACAGTATATTTCCACAATGTGTACATATCAGTTTCAAAGGCAGATCACATTGACTGTTTTTCCACTAAATGAGACAAAATATTAATTTTCTGCCATCACATTGTTAATAGGATGTACTTTAACGATGGCAGTTAATACCTCCAAATCATTCAGTTAGATGCCATTAGCATCTCTTTATTTTTCTAGTGGATAAATAGGATATATTCTAAAAAAGAGTATTATCCTTGCTTTTCTAATTTCCTCAATTCAGTTTCTTCAAGTAGTAATTTTAGTATGGTCTAAGTCTTAAAATGATTACATAAGCTTATATAAGGCAGTTTACGAAGAGTAAAATATATCATTTTTAGAAAATTATTTGTGCCTTTCTAGGAAGAGAAAATAATAACTTCCTAATCTATTACCAATTTTGTGTGATTGTGTCTTGTCCTTGCTGTAAATACGCATTAGCAGTTTATCTTCTAATAAGACTAAACAGGTCATTTTCTGCTGCTCCTTTTTTTCTTTAATTTAGATTGAATTTATTCTTAAAGGAGCACAAAAGCAAACATACAGACTTCTCATTATGATTTTAAATAATTTAGAATGGAACTGTGAACACAATATTTTCCCCATTGAAGATCATTTTATACTGAAGTTTAATATAGGTTTAAAAATTTCTATTTAAAACTTGGGCTCAGGAGGGTGATGGTAAAGTGCGACATTCACAAGCTGTTTCTTGGTGATGAAAAATGCATGAGAACGTAACCCACACAGGACTAGTCAGGCTCTTTTGAATGTAGTTTTCCATTAAGTTTTACTTGATTCAACTCAACACATGGTTGGTACTTCACAAGTTTCTTGAAGAAAAGAATATGTAGTCCATTGTCTATTACTTCCTTCCTACAGTGTCCCTTGTTCTTTTTCTAGCTGCAGTTAAATGTCTAAAATCATAATACTTTCTTCAACCTTTCTTCTCTTCTAGTATGTGCACATTTATTTAAATTTTATTTTATGTATTGATTTAGCTGCATCCCATGGGTCTTAAAATGTCATGTCCTCAGTGCCACATATTTATTTATGAATTTTCAATTTTGATTTTCTTTTTAACCCATATGGCTAGACTATTTAGTTTTCCTTTTATTCTTAATTTTTAATTTATTGCACTGTGTTCAGAAAAAGTAACTTGAAATGTTTCTTCAGTTTTGAATATTGAGGTTTTTTTGGTGGCCTAATCTATGGCCATTTTTTGTGAATGTTTAATGTGTACTTGAAAAGAATATATATTAATATACGTATTGGGTTAAAATATTAATTCTACTATTCAAGCCCATATATCTCACTTATCGGTCATTTGCTTGCTCTGTTGACGTCTGAGTGATGTATGCCTGTCTCCCATTATCACTGTGGATTTGACAATTTCTCATTTTATTGCTACCAGCATTTGTTTCATACACCACAAAACTATGTTGTTTGGCTCATACTAGTTTGTGATTATTAAATTTCTTGGTGGATTTTAATGGGCTATACTAATTTAATCTATTTGCTGTTTTGTAAATTCTGTCTTCTCTGCCATCAGTATTGCTATAATGCGTGATTTTGCAAAAAATACTTTTTTTTGCTATATTTTCCCTTTTATTTTCAGATTTACTCTTTTGTCTTAATTTTTTTGTCTCTTCTCAATAGCGCATTGCTAGATTTTCTTTGTCTTTCCAATCTGAGAACTTTATATTAATAGAGAAATTTTAAAATTTATGTTTATTGTAAGCATTGATATATTTGGACTTAACTTCCTTATTTTGTGATTTTCTACTTTATATGCTTTCTTACTGAGTATGCCCCTTCTCTAACTCTCCCATCCCTTACCCTCTTCCCCCTTCTTCCTTGCACTTTTCCATTCTTTCCTTCCTTAATTTGTTTGGGATTTGTACCTCATATTTATTCTAGTAATTACCTTTTAAGTGTTAAGAAATACACTAAAATTTATGAATGTGGAGTTAATCAGTATCTGCAGTCTGTCCTTAACAATCCAATAAATCCCAACATGCTTTTATTCTCTTTTTCTACTGTTATTTGCCTTCCTGCACTTCACCCATCACTCCAACTATATCTTATATTGAGATAAAATGGAATTTTATACCTATTTTCTTCCTGTAGGTGGTAAAACTGCAACGTTTCCATCCCAAATGAGGAACTATCTTGAGTATTAGTAATCCAAAACCATTTTCCCTTTTCATTTTAAAAGTATTGCTTAGTTGTCTTTTTTTCAGCCATTGTTGTGTATAAAAATATTATGCTTGTTGAATACTTTTTCTGTTTAGATGTAACCTCTCCCTAGAGCTTTCTGGGAAAATTCTGTTCAACCATTGAACTTTTTCCTTTTTCAGCTATGTACGTTCTTTTAGTCACTGACCATACATGTTTTATTTCGCTGATGAAATATTTAATCTCTAAATCTCTGTTTCTTTTCAAAGGATGTAATATCTTTTTAAATCTCTAAGATACTGGCTATTGGGCTTCCCTGGTGGCACAGTGGTTGAGAGTCCACCTGCCAATGCAGGGTACACGGGTTTGTGCCCTGGTCCAGGAAGATCCCACATGCCGTGGAGCAGCTGGGCCCATGAGCCATGGCCGCTGAGCCTGCGCGTCCGGAGCCTGTGCTCCACAATGGGAGAGGCCACAACAGAGAGAGGCCCACGTACCACACACACAAAAAAAAATACTGGTTATTTTTATTCAAAGTTATTATTACTTTTGCAGTGTCAACTCTCTTACCAGGGTTTAACTTATTTGCCCATTGAATTTTAAAATTAATTAATTTTGGCTGCGTTGTGTCTTCATTGCTGCGCACTGGCTTTCTCTAGTTGCAGCGAGCAGGAGCTGCTCTTAGTTGCTATGTGCAGGCTTCTCATTGTGGTGGCTTCGCGTGTTGTGGAGCATGGGCTCTAGTCGCACAGGCTTCAGTAGTTGTGGTGCACGGGCTTGGTAGTTGTGGCTCGTGGGCTCTAGAGCACATGCTCCGTTGTTGTGGCTCACGAGCTTAGTTGCTTGGCGGCATGTGGGGTCCTCCCGGACCAGGGCTCAAACTTGTGTCCCCTGCATTGGCAGGCAGATTCTTAACAACTGCGCCACCAGGGAAGTCCCTGAATTTTTTTTTTTTTAATAGAGTATGGTTGCTTTACAATGTTGTGTTAGACTCCACTGCACAACAAAATGAATCAGCCATACACATAAAGATATCCCCTCCCTTTTGGACCTCCCTCCCATTTAGGTTACCACAGTGTGCTAGGTGAGTTCCCTGTGCTATACAGCATGTTTCCATCAGTTGTCCATTTTATACATGGTGTCAATAATGTATATGTGTCAATCCCAGCCTCCCAATGCCTCCCACCCCACCCTTTTCCCCCTTGGTATATACATTTACATATACATATACATTTGTTCTCTACGTCTCTGTCTCTTTGCTTTGCAACTTAGATCATCTATAACATTTTTCTAGATTCCACATGTACGCGTTATCATATAATATTTGCTTTTCTCTTTCTGACTTACTTCACTCTGTATGACACTCTCTAGGTCCATCCATGTCTCACAAATGACCCAGTTTCATGGCCTTTGTTTTTTAGAGTTAGGGTATACCTGATATCTTTATTTATTTTTAAAAGATCTTTATTGGAGTATAATTACTTTACAATGGTGTGTTAGTTTCTGCTGTATAACAAAGTGAATCACGTATACATATATATATATATATATCCCCATATCTCCTCCCTCTTGTGTCTCCCTCCCACTCTCCCTATCCCACCCCTCTAGGTGGACACAACGCACCGAGCTGATCTCCCTGTGCTATGTGGCTGCTTCCCACTAGCTATCTGTTTTACATTTGGTAATGTATATGTGTCCATGCCACTCTCTCACTTCATCCCATCTTACACTTCCCCCTCCCCGTGTCCTCAAGTCCATTTTCTAAGTCTGCATTTTTATTCCTGTCCTGCCCCAAGTTTCTTCAGAACCATTTTTTTTTTTTTTAGATTCCATGTATATGTGTTAGTGTACGGTAGTTGTTTTACTCTTTCTGACTTAACTTCACTCTGTATGACAGTCTCCAGGTCCATCCACCTCACTACAAATAACTCAATTTCATTTCTTTTTATGTCTGAGTAATATTCCATTGTATATATGTGCTACATCTTCTTTATCCATTCATCTGTCAATGGACACTTAGGTTGCTTCCATGTCTTGGCTATTGTAAACAGAGCTGCAAAGAACATTGTGGCACATGACTCTTTTTGAATTATAGTTTCCTTAGGGTATATACCCAGTAGTGGGATTGCTGTGTCATATGGTAGTTCTATTTTTAGTTTTTTTTTTTTTTTTTTTTTTTCGGTACGGGGGCCTCTCACTGCTGTGGCCTCTCCCGTTGCGGAGCACAGGCTCCGGATGCGCAGGCTCAGCGGCCATGGCTCACGGGCCCAGCCGCTCCACGACATGTGGGATATTCCCGGACTGGGGCACGAACCCGTATCCCCTGCATTGGCAGGCGGACTCTCAACCACTGCACCACCAGGGAAGCCCTATTTTTAGTTTTTTAAGGAATCTCCATACTGTTTTCCATAGTGGCTGTATCAATTTACATTCCCAACAACAGTGCAAGAGGGTTGCCTTTTCTCCACACCCTCCAACAATTTTTGTTTGTAGATTTTTTAATGATGGCCATTCACATCGGTGTGAGGTGATAACTCATTGTATTTTTGATTTGCATTTCTCTAATTGTTAGTGATGTTGAGCATCCTTTCATGTGTTTGTTGGCAATCTGTATATCTTCTTTGGAGAAATGTCTACTTAGATCTTCTGCCCATTTTTGGATTGGGTTGTTTCTTGTTTTGATATTGAGCTGCTTGAGCTGCTTGTATATTTTGGAGTTTAATCCTTTGTCAGTTGCTTCGTTTGCAAATGTTTTCTCCCATTCTGAGAGTTGTCTTTTTGTCTTGTTTATGGTTTCCTTTGCTGTGAAAAACCTTTTAAGTTTCATCAGGTCCCATATGTTTGTTTTTGTTTTTATTTCCATTTCTCTAGGAAGTGGGTCAAAAAGGATCTTGCTGTGATTTATGTTGTAAAGTGTTCTGCCTATGTTTTCCTCTAAGAGTTTGATGGTGTCTGGCCTTACATTTAGGTCTTTAATCCATTTTGAGTTTATTTTTGTGTATGGTGTTAGGGAGTGTTCTAATTTCATTCTTTTACATGTAGCTGTCCAGTTTTCCCAGCACCACTTATTGAAGAGGCTGTCTTTTCTCCATCGTATATTCTTGCCTCCGTTATCAAAAATAAGGCGACCATATGTGTGTGGGTTTATCTCTAGGCTTTCTATCCTATTCCATTGATCTATATTTCTGTTTTTGTGCCAGTAGCATACTGTCTTGATTATTGTAGCTTTGTAGTATAGTCTGAAGTCTGGGAGCCTGATTCCTCCAGCTCCGTTTTGCTTTCTCAAGATTGCTTTGGTTATTCGGGGTCCTTTGTGTTTCCATACAAATTGTGAAATTTTTTGTTCTAGTTCTGTGAAAAATGCCATTGGTAGTTTGATAGGGATTGCATTGAATGTGTAGATTGCTTTGGGTAGTATAGTCATTTTCACAATGTTGCTTCTTCCAGTGCAAAAACATGGTATATCTCTCCATCTGTTTGTATCATCTTTAATTTCTTTATCAGTGTCTTATAGTTTTCTGCATACAGGTCTTTTGTCTCCTTAGGTAGGTTTATTCCTAGGTATTTTATTCTTTTTGTTGCAATGGTAAATGGGAGTGTTTCCTTAATTTCTCTTTCAGATTTTTCATCATTAGTGTATAGGAGTGCAAGAAATTTCTGTACATTAATTTTGTATCCTACTTTACCAAATTCATTGATTAACTCTCGTAGTTTTCTGGTGGCATCTTTAGGATTCTCTATGTATAGTATCATGTCATCTGCAAACAGTGACAGTTTTACTTCTTCTTTTCTGATTTGGATTCCCTCTATTTCCTTTCTTCTCTGACTGCTGTGGCTAAAAGTTCCAACACTATGTTGAATAATAGTGGTGAGAGTGAGCAACCTTGTTTTGTTCCTGATCTTAGTGGAAATGGTTTCAGTTTTTCACCATTGAGAACGATGTTGGCTGTGGATGTGTCATATATGGCCTTTATTATGTTGAGGTAGGTTACCTCTATGCCTACTTTCTGGAGGGTTTTTATCATAAATGGGTGTTGAATTTTGTCAAAAGCTACATTTTGGAGGTGTTTGAGAAGGATAGGTGTAAGCTCTTTTCTAAGTGTTTGATAGAATTTGCCTGTAAAGCCATCTGGTCCTGGGCTTTTTTTGTTTGAAGATTTTAAATCACAGTTTCAATTTTAGTGCTTGTGATTGGTCTGTTCATATTTTCTATTTCTTCCTGATTCAGTCTTGGCAGGTTGTGCATTTCTAAGAATTTGTCCATTTCTTCCAGGTTGTCCATTTTATTGGATATGGTTGCTTGTATTAATCTCTCATGATCCTTTGTATTTCTGCAGTGTCAGTTGTTACTTCTCCGTTTTCATTTCTAATTCTATTAATTAATTTATTTTATTTTTGCTGTGTTGGGTCTTCGTTTCTGTGAGAGGGCTTTCTCTAGGTGTGGCAAGCGGGGGCCACTCTTCATTGCAGTGCGCGGGCCTCTCACTGTCACGGCCTCTCTTGTTATGGAGCACAGGCTCCAGACGTGCAGGCTCAGTAGTTGCGGCTCATGGGCCTAGTTGCTCCGTGGCATGTGGGATCTTCCCAGACCAGGGCTCGAACCCGTGTCCCCTGCATTAACAGGCAGATTCTCAACCACTGCGCCACCAGGGAAGCCCCTCTAATTCTATTGATTTGCGTCTTCTCCCTTTTTTCTTGATGAGTCTGGCTAATGGTTTATCAATTTTGTTTATATGCTTTTTTTATTTGCTTTTAAGTTTCATTAGGTCCCATTTGTTTATTTTTGTTTTAATTTTCATTACTCCCAGAGGTTGGTCAAAAAAGGTGTTGCTGTGGTTTATGTCAAAAAATGTTCTGCCTATGTTTTCCTCAAAGAGTCTTGTAGTGTCTGGTCTTAACATTCAGGTCTTTAATCCATTTTGAGTTTATTTTTGTGTATGGTGTTAGGGAGTGTCCTAATTTCATTCTTTTACATGTAGCTGTCCAGTTTTCCCAGAACCACTCATTGAAGAGGCTGTCTTTGTCCATTGTATATTTTTGCCTCTTTTGTCATAGATTAGGTGACCATAGGTGAGAGGGTTTATCTCTTTGCCCATTGAATTTTATACTTTTCTTTCAAGTTGTTGGTGTTCCTGAAATGATTCGTGATTTTTGCTTGTGTACTCATTTTTGTATTTTAGAATTGCTATCAGCTTATTCTGTTTTCTGTAAATTGTCTCTAGTGATTGTGTGAGAGAGGCAGGGATTGTAGTTTGGGGATGGGATATGTCATCCTTTCTCTGGGTATTGGCTACTTGAGTCCTTGCTCTGCCCTTCTAGCCTGAATACCTACATTCTCTGCTGTCTCCTCTTCACATGTTCCTGCAGTTTGCTTGGGAGGACATCATGTGTTCTCCTGTGTTGATAAGTCTCATATTTACCTAGAGACTCCTGCTTCTTTTATCTGTACTAGTCTTCCCCTACATGTTAGGGCTTTAAATTCCCCCATTATTTTCTCTGAAGTTTTCATTCTGATTACTTTTTATCTTTTAGAATTCCTCTAAATATCTGGTTAGATATTGACACTCTTTTGTTTCACATTCCTATTCCTAATTTATTATTTTTGAAAAATATCTTTTCATTCACTATGTGGCATTGGGCGGGGGGCGGGGGGATGAAGGTAAGCAGCATCGCTCAATTTGCCAAATAGAATCCTTATAAACCATGGGAGTCAGATTCATTGTGAGTATGTTGTGTTTTTTCGTAAGTGGTATAAGAGCTCAGGGTCAAGAATAGTGTACTATAAACTTTCTGCAAGAAGTTCTTTCCTTAAGTTTCTAAAATTGGTTTCTCACGGAGCATCATAAGCATTAGTAACTTTTTATAAATATGGTTATAACTGTGATTACATAATCCTTTAAAAATGTTATTAATTCCTTATACAATTATCATTTTTAATATGCTTTGATATTATCTTTTTATAGTGACATTAAAATAATAGGCAATTTGTCCTCATGGAGGACAATACTCCCTTTTTTTGCTCTCTGGTGAACGTTGGGATGGGAGTTTAGCACAGCAAGAGTTATGAGACCACTCACTCTTAGCACTTCTGTGGTCATGATGGAATGTACAGTTTCTTAAGGAAGAGGGATTTCGTTGCAGCTTAAGGATTGGTGTATGTAAGCATAAGAGAGTTTCTTTTGTATTAATTAGTGTTATCTGAATATTTTGATTATTTGTTTGCATTACTGCTAAAAGGTAACAGAGGAGTAACTTTGTATGACTGAATTTTATACAGTCATGATTTACGACAGGGGTCAGATAAATATTTTCAGCTTTGTGGCTATATGATCTCTGTTGCAAGTATAATTTTGTTGTAGCTTGAAAGTCATAAGACAATATGTAAATGAATGAGTGTGACTGTGTTCCAGTAAACTTCAGGACACTAAAACTTGTTTTTCATATAATTTTCACATGCTATGAAATTTTATTCTCTTTTAGATATCCCCCCATTAAAAAATTATAAAAACCTTTCTAAGTTTATGGGATATATGAAAATCGGTAGTGGGCTGGTTTCCAGCCCCTAATTTAGACTGTATAATAACATGGAAAATATTTATAATATATTGAGTTAATAAATAGCAGGTTACAAAACACTATCTGTAGTGTAGTCCCATTTATGTTAAAAAGCAATCATCAGTATACAGATAGCACTAGAAGAAGAGCTATCAAAATATTAATTGTGGCTCCTTGTTGGTGATTAGATTATAGGTAAACTTAAACTTCTATACTGTGTTCATTTGCATTTTCTGAGTTTTGTACCCTGAATATTTATTATGTTGTTTTTAAAAATAAACATTCTTGTATCAGAAAAAAGTTATTTAAAAACTGACAGAATCTACATTTTCAGCAAAATTGGGTTATTCATTGTTTTTTGGGTTTTTTTTTAACATCTTTATTGGTGTATAATTGCTTTACAATGGTGTGTTAGTTTCTGCTTTATAACAAAGTGAATCAGTTACACATATACATATGTTCCCATATCTCTTCCCTCTTGCGTCTCCCTCCTTCCCACCCTCCCTATCCCACCCCTCCAGGTGATCACAAAGCACCCACCTGATCTCCCTGTGCTATGCGGCTGCTTCCCACTAGCTATCTACCTTACATTTGGTAGTGTATATATGTCCATGCCTCTCTCTCGCTTTGTCACAGCTCACCCTTCCCCCTCCCCATATCCTCAAGTCCATTCTCTAGTAGGTCTGTGTCTTTATTCCTGTCTTACCCCTAAGTTCTTCATGACATTTTTTTCCTTAAATTCCATATATATGTGTTAGCATACGGTATTTGTCTTTCTCTTTCTGACGTACTTCACTCTGTATGACAGACTCTAGGTCCATCCACCTCATTACAAATAGCTCAATTTCGTTTCTTTTTATGGCTGAGTAATATTCCACTGTAAGTATGTGCCACATCTTCTTTATCCATTCATCAGTTGATGGACACTTTGGTTGCTTCCATCTCCTGGCTATTGTAAATAGAGCTGCAATGAACATTTTGGTACATGACTCTTTTTGAATTATGGTTTTCTCAGGGTATATGCCCAGTAGTGGGATTGCTGGGTCATATGGTAGTTCTATTTGTAGTTTTTGAAGGAACCTCCATACTGTTCTCCATAGTGGCTGTACCAATTCACATTCCCACCAGCAGTGCAAGAGTGTTCCCTTTTCTCCCCACCCTCTCCAGCATTTATTGTTTCTAGATTTTTTGATGATGGCCATTCTGACTGGTGTGAGATGATATCTCATTGTAGGTTTGATTTGCATTTCTCTAATGATTAATGATATTGAGCATTCTTTCATGTGTTTGTTGGCAGTCTGTATATCTTTCCTGTAATTGATAGCTAGTCTCATAGCATTGTGGTCGGAAAAGATACTTGATACAATTTCAATTTTCTTAAATTTACCGAGGCTTGATTTGTGACCCAAGATATGATCTATCCTGGAGAATGTTCCATGAGCACTTGAGAAAAATGTGTATTCTGTTGTTTTTGGATGGAGTGTCCTATAAATATCAATTAAGTCCATCTTGTTTAATGTATCATTTAAAGCTTGTGTTTCCTTATTTATTTTCATTTTGGATGATCTGTCCATTGGTGAAAGTGGGGTGTTAACGTCCCCTACTATGAATGTGTTACTGTCGATTTCCCCTTTTATGGCTGTTAGTACTTGCCTTATGTATTGAGGTGCTCCTATGTTGGGTGCATAAATATTTATGATTGTTATATCTTCTTCTTGGATCGATCCCTTGATCATTATGTAGTGTCCTTCTTTGTCTCTTGTAATAGTCTTTATTTTAAAGTCTATTTTTGTCTGATATGAGAATTGCTGCTCTAGCTTTCTTTTGATTTCCATTTGCATGGAATATCTTTTTCCATCCTCTTACCTTCAGTTAGTATGTGTCTCTAGGTCTGAAGTGGGTCTCTTGTAGACAGCATATATATGGGTCTTGTTTTTGTATCCATTCAGCCAGCCTGTGTCTTTTGGTGGGAGCATTTAGTCCATTTACATTTAAGGTAATTATCAATATGTATGTTCCTTTTCCCATTTTCTTAATTGTTTTGGGTTCGTTATTGTATGTCTTTTCCTTCTCTTGTGTTTCTTGCCTAGAGAAGTTCCCTTAGCAGTTGTTGTAAAGCTGGTTTGGTGGTGCTGAATTCTCTCAGCTTTTGCTTGTCTGTAAAGGTTTTAATTTCTCCATCAAATCTGAATGAGATCCTTGCTGGGTAGAGTAATCTTGGTTACAGGTTTTTCTCCTTCATTAATTTAAATATGTCCTGCCACTCCCTTCTGGCTTGCAGAGTTTCTGCTGAAAGATCAGCTGTTAACCTTATGGAGATTCCCTTGTGTGTTATTTGTTGTTTTTCCCTTGCTGCTTTTAGTATGCTTTCTTTGTATTTAATTTTTGACAGTTTGATTAATATGTGTCTTGGCGTATTTCTCCTTGGATTTATCCTGTATGGGACTCTCTGTGCTTCCTGGACTTGATTAACTATTTCCTTTCCCATATTAGGCAAGTTTTCAACTATAATCTCTTCAAATATTGTCTCAGTCCCTTTCTTTTTCTCTTCTTCTTCTGGAACCCCTATAATTCGAATGTTAGTGCGTTTGATGTTGTCCCAGAGGTCTCTGAGACTGTCCTCAGTTCTTTTCATTCTTTTATCTTTATTCTGCTCTGCAGTAATTATTTCCACTATTTTATCTTCCAAGTCACTTATCCGTTCTTCTGCCTCAGTTATTCTGCTATTGATCCCACCTAGAGTATTTTTCATTTCATTTATTGTGTTGTTCATTATTGTTTGTTTCATCTTTAGTTCTTCTAGGTCCTTGTTAAATGTTTCTTGCATTTTGTTTATTCTATTTCCAAGATTTTGGATCATCTTTACTATCATTATTTTGAATTCTTTTTTAGGTAGACTCCCTATTTCCTCTTCATTTGTTAGGTCTGGTGGGTTTTTATCTTGCTCCTTCATCTGCTGTGTGTTTTTCTGTCTTCCCATTTTGCTTATCTTACTGTGTTTGAGGTCTCCTTTTTGCAGGCTGCAGGTTCCTAGTTCCCTTTGTTTTTGGTATCTGTCCCTAGTGGCTAAGGTTGGTTCAGTGGGTTGTGTAGGCTTTGTGGTGGAGGGGACTAGTGCCTGTGTTCTGGTGGATGAGGCTGGATCTTGTCTCTCTGGTGGGCAGATCCACGTCTGGTGGTGTGTTTTGGGGTGTCTGTGGACTTATTATGATTTTAGGCAGCCTCTCTGCTAATGGGTGGGGTTGTGTTCCTGTTTTGCTAGTTGTTTGGCATAGGGTGTCCAGCACTGTAGCTTGCTGGTCGTTGATTGAAGCTGGGTTCTGGCGTTGAGATGGAGATCTCTGGGAGATTTTTGCTGTTTGATATTATGTGGAACTGGGAGGTCTCTTGTGGACCAGTGTCCTGAAGTTGGCTCTCCCACCTCAGAGGCACAGCACTGACTCCTGGCTGCAGCACCAAGAGCCTTTCATCCACATGGCTCAGAATAAAAGGGAGAAAAAGTAGAGAGAAAGAATTAGTAGAAGTAGGAA